>NW_015090881.1:809606-890186 GCF_001431845.1 Calidris pugnax
CTGCTAGAACGAAAATATCAAAGTCAAATGAGAGTTGCTCTAAGCAGACTATATCTTCCAGTTGAAAAACGAAGCCTTGCATGTTTCATGTTAATTTTGCCATGCAGACAGGTCTTAAGCAGAGTGATTAAAATAAAAAAAAAAAAAAGAAAAAAAAAAAAGAAAAAAAGAAAAAAAAAGTAACTGTAAGCAATCTGTTCCTGTTCATGTCTCCTATATTCCCAATGGCTCTATATACCTCCCTGAGTGGTCTCTTTTCACATGGAAGGAAGGTCCTGAGCTGATTGACTCTCCATATGGAAGCTGTTCTGTATTCCTGTATTCCTGGTCATTTTTATCATCTACCTCATGACCTTGTGTAAGGGTGACCACCACTGCAAACACTGTTCAAAATGTGGCTCCATGCAATGGCTTAATAACATTCCTGTTTTGTACTGGGTTCCTTTCTTAATAATTCCTTACATTTTCTCTTTTTTTTTTTGATGATAGATGAGCTTTGAACTGATGTTTTCAGAGAATTATCTCTAGTGCTGCCGAGATCTCCTCCCTGCATGTTAATAGCTAATTTAGTGCCCATCATTGTGTTTGTATAATTAGGGCTCTTTTCCCCCAAGTGCATTAGTTTCCTTTTGTCACCACTGAATTTCATTTGCCATGTTATTGCCCAGTCACTCAGCACCCTGAGATCTCGCTGTCACTCTTTCCCAGTGGCTATAACTCTGGTAAACCCAGCTAATTTGGGGATGTCAGGAGGCTATGCCGTGTCACTCGTCACCCCCTGCTCCAGCCTGCAGGTGGGTGCTCAGCGTGGCTCCTTGTTCCGGCACCACGATGATCGACATCCTCAGCATCTGTATGAATGTGTGCGTTCGTGGGGATGTTATTAATGCATTCTGCAGAGGCTGGTCACCCTTGGTGGGCCTGAACTCTGGATTTCACAAAGAAACATGTCACCTTTGCTGGGATTTTCTGTCTGCATGGTGTTTTTTTGGACATACCGAGCTCTGTTCCAGATCTCGATTCCATTTCCACAACCACTATTAGGCTAGCAGAGCCACCTTACCTCTTGTCTCGGGAGGCTCTTTCACAACGTCTGAGCAGCTGTCAGAGGAGGGTTACACCGCATGCTGTGCAGAGAGGTGAAGGAACACAGCTTTGACTAGCTGGGCTGCTCAGCCCTTCACTGGAGCTTGGCACAGGGAGATCTCAGGGATGTGGAGGAAACCTGGTGAGGAAGAACCAGAGAAGGGATCTAAGCACAGCTACAGCTCTGTGCAGGGCAATTACAAGAGGATGGAGCTAAGCCCCCATCAGTGGTGACATATCACGTAGGAAGGGACAGCAGCCACAAACTGCAGTTTGGAAAGCTCAGTATGGGCTTTGGAAAAGCTGAGACAGTTCCTGGGAGAGGTTGAGCATCACCATCCTCAGGGATTTCCAAGGCTTGGCTGCACACAGCCACAGCTGCCCTGATTTAGGGCTGGACACAATTGTTGGCCTGGGCTGGACTCAGCCCTTGTATAAGCTGGAGACCCCAGAGGTCTCTTCACACCAGTCCTGCTGGGATGCTATGAAAAATCATGTGCCAAGACCATGGAGCCAGCTTGACCTGAGCACCACCTCTGCATGAGAGGTGGATAAAGAAACCTTGGTATGGTGCTGAAGCCAGCTTGGGGTCTAAATACGTTCCTCAGGTGCTAAGTGTGGCATGTGGGGACAGGAGACCCCACCACGGATCAGCAGCACTTGGAGCCAGACCTGCTGTAACTGCATCGGGCAGGGAGTTAAATATCTTTGCTGACAAAACCTGTGAAACCATGAGCGGAAAATGATGAGGTCTGGGACATCATGCTAAATCACATCTCATACAAAGAAGTTAAATGCAAAATCAGCACATCCTGTAGACTAAGGTCAGAAAAATGCCTCCATGTGAACAGACCCAGGCAAGAGGGGTGGCCTCCAACGTGGGGACACCCAGCTGCCACAGGCTGTGGCAGCCACCCTGTTCTCCACAGGTCAGGAAGGATATGAGAAGTGAACTGGAGGATGCATGGTCCCAAGAGCTATGGAAAATGCCCTTCCAGTAGGGACTGAAAGAGCTGGATATGCTTATCTTGTCAGAAAGAAGATTAAGAGGTGAGATGATTACCAAGAGGAAACACCAGCCTCTAAAGGCCTTTTTAACCTGGCAAAGAAAGGGATGACACAAAGTGGTAGGGTGAACCTGAAGCTAGACAAATAAAAAAAATTAGGCATGTTGTTCTAAGTGATTAACCACATGAGCAAGCTAATGAGAGAAGAGGGACTGCTCCATGTTTGGGAGTATGTAAACCAAGACGGTTCGTTGCAGGGTGTTGGGCTTCAGCTGAGGACCAGCCATTGGGCTCAGCAAAAAGCACCTGGATGAAGTGGGGGATACTGGCATCCCAGAGCCCCCAAACCTGCAGAAGGCTGTGGAGGGGCCAGCCAGCCCAGGGGGGCTGCGAGGACCCAGCAGAGCCTGTGAGAGCAGTGGGAACTGTCAGCTCTGAGGCTGGACCCTTGGTGGGCATTGCTGACAGCCCCTCCCGTGCCTGCCATCTGCCAGTGTCGCAGGCGTTGGGTGCCAGAGCCATGGGCAATGGGCTGCCCAGCAGGAGATACTGGTAGAGAAGGAGGGGGGTGTTCAAAGGGGCATGAAACCCGAGCAATGACTGAGTCCAGCTGCTTGGCAGGCAGCAGTTCCTCCCCGCAATGTCAGTGGGAAGAGACTCCTCCTACCCTGCCTCCTGGGCTGCAGAAAGGCCTGAAGGATGCAAGTCTCCAGCGCAGCATCCTTTGGATGTGCTGTCTGTAGTGTGTTTCCCCAAGCCAAGTCCACAGCATCCACCAGAGCACCCCAAGACACCCGTCACTGCCCCCACCGAGGCTCCCCCCCATCATCCCACAGCTCTGCACCAGCAGACCCTGCTGCCCCGGGACCAATTTTCCATGTGCCACAGGTTCAGTGTGCTGCACCTGGGGCTGGCATGATGAACCTGGCTGTTTGCCTCCCAGAGGAAGGTCAGGGCAGAGGCCGAAGGCTCCTGCCCAGTCCCTGGTGCAACCTCGCACACCTGCTGCCTCTCATGCTGGGTTTCTGCAGCAGCGACGGCTCAGCATCCTCGCTGGGTGCTGCAGGCAGCAGGCAGGGGTGGAGAGTCTCCCTTATGAAGAAAGACTGAGAGAGCTGGGACTCTTTAGTCTGGAGAAGAGAAGGCTGAAGGGAGACCTTATCAAGTCTTACAAGTATCTCAAGGGCGGGCTGAGGGAGGAGGGAGCCAAACTCTTTTCAGTGGTTCCCAGTGAGAGGACGAGGGGCAACGGGCACAAGTTGGAACATAAGAGGTTCCACTCAAATATGAGAAAAAACTTCTTCACAGTGAGGGTGACGGAGCCCTGGCAGAGGCTGCCCAGGGAGGGTGTGGAGTCCCCTTCCTTGGAGATTTTCAAGACCCGCCTGGATGCTCCTGAGTAACGTGCTCTGACAAGCTCTAGGCAATCCTGCTTCAGCAGGGGAGTTAGACTAGATGATCTCTATGGTCCCTTCCAATTCTAAAAATTCAGTGAAATTCAGTGAGAGTCTCACTCTGGGTGACCTACCCCCCTGCTGCAGGGAGAGCCGCCTCTTTGGGCTGATTTGCTTTCATTAACTAGATTAGTTGCTTTAATCTGCTGAAAGCGAGAGGCATTTGTTCCTGCTTGGGAACCTCGCAGAGGGGGCAGACACTGGGGAGGGCAAGCTGCAGAGGAGTGGAGGCAGCAGGGAGCCCACTGCCAGCCGGTCTTTGTGGTGTCCCCTTTGCGTGGACAGATTTCATAGAATCATAGAATCATTCAGGTTGGAAAACACCCTTGGGATCATCGAGTCCAACCATCAACCCCACTCTACAAAGTTCTCCCCTACACCATATTCCCCAACACCACATCTAAACGACTCTTCAACACCCTCAGGGATGGTGATTCAACCCCCTCCCTGGGCAGCCTCTTCCAGTGTCTGACCACTCTTTCTCCTAATGTCCTAATGTCCAGTCTAAACCTACCCTGTTGCAACTTGAAGCCATTCCCTCTTGTTCTATCGCTAATTACCTGTGAGAAGAGACCAGCACCAACCTCTCTACCATGTCCTTTCAAGTAGTTGGAGAGGGTGATGAGGTCTCCCTTCAGCCTTCACCTCCTCAAACTAAACAGTCCCAGCTCCTTCAATCGCTCTTCATAAGATTTATTCTCCAGGCCCTTCTCCAGCTTTGTTGTCCTCCTCTGCACCCGCTCCAGCACCTCCATATCTCTCTTGTGTTGAGGTGCCCAAAACTGGACACAATGCTCCAGGTGTGGCCTCACCAGTGCTGTGTACAGGGGGACTTCTTCCCTACTTCTGCTGGTTGATTTGCCTCCTCTGCTCCCACCCCTTCTCCACCCCTTTTCTTTGTACAGATGGAAGAGTGTGCGAGGGATAACACCGTCCCCCCATCCATCGTCCCATGCAGGTATACCCTGAGCATAAACATGTATGAATACATGTATGCCCCCCCCTCAGCTTTTTTGTGTTGGACAAAGAAATGTGACAACAAATGGGTAGAACCCCTCCATTGCTGGGTCAATTATTTCAACTTCCCTTCCAAAAATGCTCTTTCTTGCCTGGCTGTGTTTGTCCAGCTCCAGCTGCCCCCAAGGCAGCGTGTCTCACAGGGCATGGTCTGTGCCTGCACACGCGGCTCCTGGTCCCCCAGCCGTGCAGGACCCTGTGCCAGGACCAGCGGTTTCTGTGCGTTTACTCTGACCCCACTGGAGACAGATGGAGCCTTCACCACGGTACAAAGCACTGATGGACTGCTCCATCTTGAAGGATGAAGATTCCTCCCTACATCTGTCTCCAACTGGAAATAGAAATAATCTTTCCTCTATGTTTCTTTGCTGTTTGTGCTGGGCCGCTCCCTTTGCCCATACTGGGGAGGGCACTTGCCCAGGGACACATGGGCTCCGGGGTGAAGTTGGGATGTAAAAGCCGAAATTCCAGCCCTGAGCTTAACCACTCCACATGCTGCCTCCGCTCTGCATCAGTGCTTTTTATTTCTTGGTGCACGTCAGCTTTTGCCCAAGGAGAAAAGGATCATGCAAATTATTTGCCCCAAGGGGTTTCTGGAGCTGTTTAAGCCGGCAAATGCTGCCTTCTCCCCAGCTGTGCCATGCAACTCAGTATGCTCATGAATTTCCCCTCCCCTAAGTGCAGGAAGGGGCTGACAGATGTTAACACACGATCAGTGTCTCAGGAGAGAGGAATTAAAGCCACACTGGACCCTTCGAAGACACACATTAGTGTCAGAAATTTCTAATCAATCAGATTGGAGCCCCCTGGGGTCAGAAGCCTCTTTGAAACTCAAATGGGGAATGGCTCCTAATGGGTTTTATTTTGATTGCTATAAATTGATTAGCGTTAAGATAAACAAGTTTTGTTTTCTTCTGAAAGCTCTAAATATGCTCTGGAGCAGGAGAAGGAGTGGAGTCTGATTGCTTCCCATTAGAACGTCCTCACTGAACTCCCACCCCATCACCAGTTTGCACCAGACACATGAAACAGGTTTTTCTCCGAAGCTGGCTAAAGGCGGTGGATGTGTCACACAAAGAGGCTTTTCCGGTGCTGGAGTAGGATACAGGTTAGAGGAGAAGGTGTGAGTGTCCTTCTTGGTTTTCTAGGGTGGGGTGTGCGAATGCAGCTTGCTCCTGGAGGGAGCTCCTGGAGGCTTCTGTGGTGGAAAATGTGGCCACGTTTGAGGAGCACATGTGGGTTTCTGGGGGGCTGGTTCAGCCTGGGCACTGTGGTGCATCTGGGAGATGCTCCGCTGCAGGAGTGTTTCCTCTGGGTGACGGCTCAGCACTCACCGCTGTGAACGTCACCAAACAGGGGAGGACTGTCATGTCCCCAAGCCCCCACTGGGGCATGTATGTGTGGCAGGTATGTCCTGTGGCTGGGCCTGAGCTGATGAATGGGACCAGCCCAAGAGCCACTGATGGACTCCTGACAGCCCCCTGTGTGCTCTCTACACGCCTACAAGTGCTCCCTACAGCCTGTATTTGCTCCCTACAGCTTATATGTGCTCTATGAAGTCCATGTGTACTCTATATAGTCTGTGTGTACTCCCTACACGTACTCAGCCTGTGCATGCTCCCCACAGCCCATGGGTACAGCTACAGCCCAGTGTGGTCCCCCTGTGTCCCTAGGTGTGCTCCCTACAGCCTACACCTGCTCCCAATGGCCTGTGATGTGTACAGCCCCCACGTGATCTGTACAGCCTGTGTGTGCTCCCTGCAGCCCTTTGTGTCATTCTGCAGACCCCTGTGTAATCCTGACAGCCTGTGTGAGCTCCCTACAACCCATATGTGCTCCCTACCCACTGTGTGAGCTCCCTACAACCCATATGTGCTCCCTAAAGCCCATGTGTACTCCCTACAACTCGTGTGTGCTCCCTACGACCCATATGTGCTCCCTACAGTCTCCGTGTGCTCCCTACAGCCCATTTTTCTTCATACAGTTTGTGCTTCCTACAGCCCTGTGTGTTCTCCCTACAGCCCCTGTATACTCCCTCCAGCCTTGTGTGTGCTTTCTTACACCCTGTGTGCTTCCTACAGTCTGTATGTGCACCCTACAGCCCATTTGTGCTCCCCACACCCGTGTGTTCTCCCAGCTGCCCCATCTGTGCTCCCTACATCCCCATTCTCCCAACAGCCTTGTCTGTACACCCTGATGTCCCTGTGTGTGCTCCCTGAACCAGTGTGTGCATCCTACAGCCCCTGTGTGTGCTCCCTACAGCCCATGTGTGCTGCCTACGACCTGCCCGTGTGTATGCTGTGTAACCTGTGTGTGCTCCCTGCCCGTGTGTATGCTGTGTAACCTGTGTGTGCTCCCTGCCCGTGTGTATGCTGTGTAACCCTGTGTGTGCTCCCTGCCCGTGTGTATGCTGTGTAACCTGTGTGTGCTCCCTGCCCGTGTGTATGCTGTGTAACCCTGTGTGTGCTCCCTGCCCGTGTGTATGCTGTGTAACCCTGTGTGTGCTCACTGCCATCGCTGTCTGGGCTTCCTACAGCCAACCAGTGTGTGCTCCCTGCACACCCCCCTGTGTGCTCCTCCTCCTGCTTGCTTTTGTTTACCTTCCCAGACCAGGCAGGACAGAGGTCCTTGTGGTGATGAAAGGTCACACCGAGGAGCCTGGTGGATTTCCTTTCTTTTGCTTTTGTCTCTCCAGAGTTCTCCAGCCTCCTTTTTTTTTGTGCCCCAGCTATGGGTATGATGCTATGGGTATGATGGTGTGATGAGGGGACAGTGTCCAGTAATGAGGGACACAGCAGATGCTTACAAGTGTTGCTGGGGTGTCATCCTGTTCATGATCGTCTTGCTACTGGGAGGGGATAGGGGCCTCCTGGTTGACGATGGCTGTAGTGGTTCATCATGATGACAGAATTTTGCTGTTGGTAGTGGCCGTGTTTCTGTGCTGGGTTTTGGTGAAGATCTCACTGTTGGTAGTGGCGAGGATCTCACTGTTGGTGGTGATGGTGTCCCTGCTGGGAGGTGATGGGAGCCTGGGTGTGTCCTCAGAGGAGGCAACTGAGCGGTGCTGTGTGCTCTGCTGTGCGTGAAGCCCAGGAGATAGGCACTTCATATTTCTGTACTGAACAGGGAGCTGACATTAATGAGCAGCTAATTAACATCGCAGGGCTTGATGGTTGCAGTGTCAGCGTCCCTAATTAGTCTCGCACTAATCTGCTTTAATTAACTGTCCCTGTTGCGGTTTTAATTTAATTTTCAGCTCTAGAACAGAGGGAGCAGTCCTGTGAGCATCTGGGTTCCAGTACCACGGCACTGTCTGTACTGGGATGGACTGGCAGGGCAGTGGTGGCCAGCCTGGCACAGGGCAGAGGGAAGGCTGTGCGCTGCCTGCCTGTGCTTTCCCAGGGATGAGTGGCCACCGCTGTGTGGCCCCAGCAGTGCTGGTCCCCAGTCACCTTGCTATCTCCATCCAAGACAGACTGTGTTGGCTGGACAGAGCACCCCGCAGACAAGCTGAGGGTCACGCCATCAGCTGTCCTGATGCTGCTTCATGCTGCTGCTTTGCCTGCATCAGCCGTGTTCTGTGGCACAGCCAGCTGCCATCCCTTCCCTCTCTCAGTACCCACCATGTCTGTGCCTGCTCGGAGTCACTGTTCAGTGCCTGTGGGATGCACTGTTGTGTGAGGTCTCCTTGAGAGAGGGAGACAAGAAGCTGGTCACTGCTTCTTGCTTGGCCAACACGTTTGGAGGGCCCATGGCCTTCATGCTACTCGGTGCCTCTTCATTTGGCTTCAGGCTTTTCCATACCAGGAGCTCCTGGTGCAGAGCAGCCACTGAGCACTTCCCTCTTCATCACTTTTTTTGGTACCTCCTTCCTGCAGGGGACATCCCCTTCACCTTGTGTTAGACCCACCAGACATCCAGGAGCTGGGTGGCAGGGCCAGCAGGAGAGCGCTGGGGACCAGCTTGGGAGGAGAGCAGCTCCCGTCTGTGTGATGAGCGTGAGGGTTCCTGAGATCCTTGTGTGGGAGAGTGGACACAGAACAAGCTGGGGAGACAATTATCATTTCCCATGGGAGCAGATGAAATCACAAGAAGAAAACCAGCAGGGAGAGGTACCCCAGAGAGAGAGAAGGAGGAGAAGTCACCAGGCAGGAAGAACCTTAGCATCCTAGAGATGCTGTGAGCAGCTTGTATCTAGTCCCGACAGAGTTCCTGTTTGCACAAGGGGGTCCTTGTCACAGAATCATAGAATCCTCTAGGTTGGAAGCGACCTTCAACATCATCTAGTCCAACCATCAGCCTAACTCTGACAAAAAAAAACATCACTAAACCATGTCCCCCAGCACCATGTCAACCTGTCTTTTGAACACCTCCACGGATGGTGCCTCAACCACTTCCCTGAATGGGCAGCCCATTCCAAGGCTTGATAACCCTTTCAGTGTAAATATTTTTCCCAATGTCCAACCTGAACCTCCCCTGGCACAACTTGATGCAGTTTCCTCTTGTCTTATCTCCTGTGACCTGGGAGAAGAGACCGTCCCCTCCCTGGCTACACCCTCCTTTCAGGGAGTTGGAGAGAGCGAGAAGGTCTCCCCTCAGCCTCCTTTTCTCCAGGCTCAACACCCCCAGCTCCCTCAGCCTCTCCTCAGAAGACTTCCTCTCCAGACCCATCACCAGCTCCGTTACCCTTCTCTGGACGTGCTCCAGCCCCTCAATGTCTTTTTTGTGATAAGGGGCCCAAAACTGGATACAGTACTCGAGGTGAGGCCTCACCAGTGCCCAGTACAGGGGGACCATCACCTCCCGAGTCCTACTCACCATGCTGTTCCTGATACAGGCCAAGATACTGTTGACCTTCTTGGCCACCTGGGCACACTGCTGGCTCATGTTCAGCCGACAGTAGACCAACACCCCCAGAAGAGGTCCTCCCAAGCAGAGCTCTGCCTTGCAGGCTGGCTACAGTTAGGCTGCATGCCCTTGCCCCCAACATGGCTTTTCAGTGGAAAACCAAGCTCTTTATTGCAGATGGAGCCAAAAGGAGCAGGAGAGAAGGCACAGACCTCACCTTGAGGAGCATGGCAGCTTGAGTTTTGCTCATGTGGCCCTAATAGAGTCATAGAATCCATAGAATCCATAGAATGGTTAGAGTTGGAAGGGACCTTAAAGATCATCTAGTTCCAACTCCCCTGCCATGGGCAGGGACACCTCCACTACAGCAGGTTGCTCAAAGCCCCATCCAGCCTGGCCTTAAACACTTCCAGGGATGGGACATCCACAACTTAATTGGGCAGTCTGTTCCAGTGCTTCACCACCCTCACAGGAAAGAATTTCTTCCTAATATCTAATCTAAATTTCTCCTCTTCCAATTAAAAACCATTGCCCCCTGTCCTGTCACTACACTTCCTCACAGAGTTCCTCTCTGGCTCTCCTGTAGGCTCCCCTCAGATATTGGAAGGCTGCTATGACCCCAGCTCTCAGTCTGTCTCCATAGGAGAGGTGCTCCATCCCTCTGATCATCTTCGTGGTCCTCCGCTGGACCCGTTCCAACAGGCCCATGTCCTTCCTGTGTCCACAGCTGGACACAGTGCTCCATATAGGGTCTCACAGGAGCAGAGTAGAGGGGTAGAATCACCTCCTGTGACCTGCTGGCCACGCTTCTCTTGATGCAGCCCAGGATGCGGTTTGTTAACATCCCTGCGGTGCAGCATGCAGCGTGCACCATGCTGGGATGAAGGACGCAGCTTTGTTGGGGTGGGGAGGTTGGGGGGGTTACCCTCCATCAGTGAAGGCTGCAGCAGGAGGGGGCTGGGACATGCACCCCATGCCTTGTCCCGGCTCTGCTTTCCTCTCTCTCTTCAGCACAACATCCTTCCTCAGCCAGGGTAGGAACCTTTTCAAAGAGGAATGCCTCCCCACAGGACCTGCTCAAGGGGGCCCTATTAATCTGTCAGAGCAAGTGGGGCCTTTAAAGTGGGAGTTCATGCTTGGAAGCATCCCAGGGAGCTGCGCAGTCCTGGGCTTGGCTGGTCCCTCTGGATTAGGGGGGGCTCTGCCATCTGTCCTGCTCCCAGCCCTGCCTGGAGCTGCTCCAGGACCCTCGTGCTTTGAAGAAAGCCCTTCTCCAACCGCTGCCCCTGCTGTGAATAACCCAGCTGCTTCCCACCGAGGCGAACGTGGTTGTCTTCCCCCTCTCTTCTGCAGACGGAGGAAATCCCTCTGTCAGCTGTGGGCTTTGGGGATGGCTCACCTTGGGGAAAATGCATGGTGAGTAGGACTCAAGAGGTGATTGCCCCCCTGTACTGGGCACGGATGAGGCCCCACCCCAAGGTCTGTGCCCAGTTTTGGGCCCCTTACCACAAAAAAGACATTGAGGGGCTGGAGCGGGTCCAGAGAAGGGCAATGGAGCTGGTGAGGGGTCTGGAGCACAAGTCTTCTGAGGAGAGGCTGAGGGAGCTGGGGGTGTTGAGCCTGGAGAAAAGGAGGCTGAGGGGAGACCTTCTCACTCTCTCCAACTCCCTGAAAGGAGGGTGTAGCCAGCGGGTGGTGGTCTCTTCTCCCAAGGAACAGGTGAGAGGACAAGAGGAAACGCCCTCAAGCTGCGCCAGGGGAGGTTCAGATTGGATATTAGGAAAATTTTTTACACTGAAAGGGTTATTAAAGACTGGAATGGGCTGCCCATTCAAGGAAGTGGTTGAGGCACCATCCGTGGAGGTGTTCAAAGGATGGGTTGACATGGTGCTGGGGGACATGTTTTAGTGATGGGGGGGAGTCTTGTATGGTTTTCTTTTGTTTTTTTTTATCAGAGTTAGGTTGATGGTTGGACTAAATGATCTTAAAGGTCCCTTCCAACCCAGGCAATTCTATAATTCTAAAATGCAGTGAAGGTCTCTGGGGAAGGACTTTTGGGAATCCTTGGAGCCAGATGACCTCGGTGCTCGGGCGGTCTGTGGATTACGAAGGCCTGATCTATCTGTATTTTTATATGGCTGCTGAGGGACCAGGAACTCATTGGTTGTATCGTGCTGCCTGTGCACGGTTTTCACATCAACTCCAAGGCTGACCCAATGTGTTGGCTACTTTCTGCCTTCTTCGTCTGAGGATCCTGCTGATCCACTGCTGTAGCTTCATGCCCATTCTCAGCAGCAACCTCTCTGCTTTTCAGCCTGTTTTCTTTAATGCAGCACATGGTGCCGAGGACTACTTTTTGCAGGATGGGGCTGGAAGGGTGGTCAGCCGCAGCAGCACACCAAGTGTCTCTGAACCCACTCTGCAAAGTGACTAGTAAACCAAACCTCCTCTGACTGAAACCCCACAAGACAAAGGAAATATAACTGAGGGCTTTATGTGATGTCACTTGTTCCACTGTTTGCCCCAGCAGTGGTGGCATCGTCTTGGCCAAGAGAGCTAAGCATCTCTTACCCTTGAAAATCATATGCCACAGCGTTATCAGTGTGTCTGGTCCCCTGGAACGGTCTCACTGCAGTGGATTTCACAAACACCAGCACTTGCATCACTGAGTTTTCCTTGGCTGACTCTTAAAGCTCTTGGGTACAAGTTATCTAATCCTGCCTGGCGTTGGGAGCCAACTGCTGATATTCTTCTTACTTTCAAGAGGAATGGAAAATTTTATGGAAGCATTGATTATGAAACAATCCTTCTGTATGCATACATTATATTCTTATATATCCTTTTCTTTGTCACAATGGACAATCTTGCCATATTTTGGAGGCAGACACATATCTTTACTAGGGTTTCATTTTTCTTGCATTCTTGATTTCCATCATGTTCCTGTTAATCTTATGGGCCCTGATTTTTCTGCTGCCCAGTTTAGCTGCTCTTATCAACCACTTGTATTTTGTGCTTACTAATGTAAAGCCATTGCTGCCAGTTCATGACTTTCTAAGATGCATTTTTAGTCCTTCATTGTAATTTCTTGGCCAGAATGAATTTTTACTGAAAAATATGAATTGCATTTTCACCAGGGGCAACAGCAACTTATTTTGAGGCAATCTTGGTTGTTATCCACAGTGCTTTATTTGTACTTTCTGTCCTTGTGTGGTCTCGCTGGCATCTCTTGGAACCTGTTCAGTGCTCATCCTGGCATTGGCAGCAAGCCCTGGAGCGCAGTGGGAGAGCCTTGGCAATCTGGGAAGCTGGGGAAGACCCCTGATGTACTGAGAGTTACTTTTAAATGTGCAGAGGTGGGAGCTGAGTTTGACTTTCATGCAGCTGAAGCCAGCCAGTGTCCTCCCAACCTTGTGTTTGGGCAACATCACATTTTTTCCATCTCAAGTTGCTCACGACACCTTTCCAAGGCCTCTCTACTTTCCAGGGGGAGTATGAAAATCGAGGGGTATGGAAATACAAAATCTGGTGGAAGAAATCTTTCAGCTGTGGAAGGTGCATTTTGATGGATGTAGGCAAAACCCGCCCAAACAGGGGGAATTACGAGCTGTTGAAAATTGCCTTTTCCCATCTGTGTTTTTGGAGAGTGCATGCTTGGCTCTCAGGTCCTTCCATGCAACGCTGCTCCGGATGGATATAGACAGATAATTATTTGCTGCTGCTTTTCCCTCAGCAGAGCATCCTTTCAGAGAAAGTTATCAGTGAGATGAGAGCCAGGGGACCTAGAGTTCAACTTTCTCCTTCAGATGTTGATCCCTCGCAACCCTCGACACTGCACAAACACGCTACCAAATTGACACATTGAGTGCGGAGGAAATGCCGACGGTGGAAATTTCTCCTGGGTATTTATTCAGCCATGACTTGCAGAAGTCATTGCCATTGTGCGAAATAGGGAGGCTTTATAAAAGATTTCCTAGAAAATAATATATAAAATGGCTACTTTAACTCTCTTTACTTGCACATCCCTGGCACATGGTGATCTTGGCACAACCACACTGCTTCCTCTCAGTGTGTGGGATGGGCAGACCTGCTGTTTGGAAGGAGTTGGGGAGTTTGCTGGTTTTCTGTACTCCTGGTTCATTGTGCAGCCCTGCACCGTATTTCCTTCTCTATCAAAAATACGTGTATTGATTACAGAGCCGTGGCTCCCTTCCTTGGAATTCTGTGCTCTCTGCCCAGCCTCCCAGTGCCAGGGTCACGTCAGTAGAAAGAAAGGTTGAACATGTCTGGGGTGAAGCTATAACAGTCAGGTTAAGATCTTACTGTTCCCTTGGTGATGCCATGGGACAGGTTGATCTCATGTGATGCTGTGGATGCCTGGATACTCGAATCTGGTCCCGGTCATCCAGGGACCCTGAACGTGGTGGCAGCACCAGCAGGGGATGACCCTACCACACAGCCATTCACACTTTCCAAAAACTCTTACCAAAGGGGAAAGATGAGCTCTTCTAGAGAGGTTTTGTTTGCCCTGCTTTTATCTTTCTACCTTTTTCCCACTGTCCTGCTGATGGTGGACTTCAGTTACTGAAGGAGCCGTCGTGCTCCCAAGTCCTGTCTGTCCTATGTGTGAGGGGAACAGATGTCACCAGTTGTGTGCTGCAAATGCCACCATCACACACATGCACGAGAGCTTGAGGGTTGGGAGGAGCCTGCTCAAATGGCTTTATTGCTGCCATTTCCAACATCTCTAGCGCTCAGGTCAGTGTGCTTAAAAAAACCTTCTCTCCCCATCACGGATCCTTCTGGTTGCAATCCTTTGTGTGTGCCGTGCTAACGTGGCACACTGCCTGCTCCCAAATAAAGCTGCAGACAGACAGAGCACAAACATGAGGACGGGTGCAGTGACAGACCCCCATGCTCTCGCTGGGCCCTCTCTAGGGCAGGAGACATGGCTCACGGCTAGCCTTGCTGTCCCAACACTCCTCCTCCAGCCTTGGCTTAGAGCTGACATTGCCCCTCTGGGGATGGGTGTCTCTGTGCATCCTCCTCTCCTCTGGAGCCAAGGCTTTCAAAGGAGCACCAGCTTTTCGGTAGGTCAGCAGACTGGAGGCACAGAGATTTTGGTTTCTTCTTGCAGTTCCCTTCTCAGGCTCAAAACCTGGTGGTTCAAAGTCCATCACACCACGTTGCTGCCACAGCTTATTTCTGGGTGAAGCTGCTTCAGCTCCGGTGGTTTGGGAAGCCTTGGAGACATTCAAGGGCCAGAAGTGCGCCTGTTTGGACATGAGTGAATCAGAGGTGGCAGGGACAGATGGACTTCCAAACTGGGGCTGGAGTCGCTGCACTGTGGTCTGTGCATGGTGACAGCACCAAGGGACTCTGCTCTGTGGAAAGGGACTGTCACTTTCAAGTGGGATTGATTTAGCAAAGTTGGAGAATTTAAGCAAAGTAAAAAAAGAGTGATTTTTCATTTCCCCAGGCTGCTCCTACAAACAACTGCTTGACCTTTGTGCTCCTGGTGTAAGTGGCTCTTTTTTGCCTTCAGACCAGCATCACGTTTGCGTTGCCCTGGTTGCTCTGCCCATACCCCTGTGGTTGGGAAAGGGTGGACCATTGAGCCGGGGGCAGGCTGGGCACACAAAAGCTTCAGAAGTGGAAGATCTGTCAGTGATGGGCAGCTGGAGTGACCAGAATGCGTGCCAGTCCCTTGGGAGAGCCCTTGACTGTCTCCGAGGATGTAGATCCCTGCACCTTTCTGAGCTCTCCTTCCAGTACTTGACCTCCCTTGTGATGAAGAACGTTGTCCTTGTGTCAAGCTGGAATTTCCCATCTGCCACCTTGAGCCTTGTCCTGTCTCTGAGAGTCTGGCTCCATCTTCCTTACACCCTCTTGTTGGGTCACTGAAGGCAGCAGTAAGGTCTGTCCTTTGCCTTTTCACCTTCTTCGCTCACTGAAGGCTGGGAAGGAAAGTTACTGTGCAATGACACCTGCAGTGATTTAACCCACCATAACAAACCATTTTTAATCAGCCCTTATGCCAGCTCCACTCAGCACCTAGTGCTGACAAAGAACAATGTTGTCATCTGGAAAGTGGCTGCTGGCACTTAACCAGCTGGCATGTTTTAAACTTGTCTAAACTGGGTGCTAAGCAGCATTAAAATGTAATGATTAAACATGCCCACTCCAAGTTTTCCTGGCTACCTCCACCTGGAAAAGCTGCTTGTGCCCTGGAAAGGTTCCCTTGGGAGCTGCACCTAGGGGGGGTCTGCAGAGAACCTGCTGGAGATCGAGGGGAGAGCACGGGGTGGGAGGGCACTGATCCTCATGCTGTGGGAGGTCAAGGCAGAGCAATTTGGGAACAGTGCCATCAACACTCCTGCATGCTGGATGTAGGGGTTGGAGCCTCTGAGTCAGGTAGGGATGTCCTTCAGAGACCCAATCTCAGACGCTGTGCCCCTGACCCTAAAACCTGCTCCTCCAAAATCTGGGGTAAGAGAGTTGGGTGGAGGTGGGCAATTTGTAGATAAAAACACAGAGCAGCCAGAGATGCAATTGGAGTTCCTGGAGGTGGAGGCACCAGTCAGCTCAGGGGCCTGATCCTGGCTCTGCTGGCATCTGGAGACATGCAGACATTGGTGGTCAAGACAAGGACAAGATGGACAAGATGGTCCTTGGCTGCTCTGGTCCCTCTGTGGCCGTGGTGGACATGCAGACCTCGCCCCAGCAGCTCTATGGTGCTGGAGGGGTGACTCTGGATTTGCACCAGGACCGAGACACTGTCCACTTGAAGGGCACTTGTGCAGGAAAAGCTCCCTTTTTACTTTCATGTTTCCTTTAGGATTAAAGCCATTCTCCTCAGGCTCAAAACATGGAATGTTTGTCAAGTTTATGAGGGCTTTTAGAGAGGCTTTTAGAGGGTACAACATATCCCTTCTTTTACAGGGCTAAGATAAGATTATCTTTATTTTAACACCAATTAAAGCAGGAAGGATTTATAGGATTAGGGGTTTTCCATCAGTGCAACTTTGATGTCACCACTTGCTTGCTTGGTTTGCTTTTTTCCCTGGGAGCCGTTCCTGTAATGGTTAACATCCTGCTTTCCTGAGGCAGCGCTCTCCCAGGCAGAAGCTTTGGGAAACATTTAAACAAGACCAAACAAAGTAACAAAATGTGAAAGTCCTAAATTCTTATGGAGACCACTTGGAGAAAGCTGGCTCAGGGTTTAATCAACTGCTCTTTCGGTATGAAGCATCACAGTGTTCACGTCTATTGAAAAAAAGACATGCTGCTTGCCTGAAAAGCATTTTGTAAAATATAAAAATAAATTATTATATTGTAAGGAATCTAAAACAGAAACAAAAAAAAACCCTACAGTGTTTCAGTCAGAGGCTTGAATACACATCAGTTCATCCTCTGCACCAAAAGAAAACCAGAGGCTGAATAAGGAGAAGGTGACATTTGGTGTATCTGCTGACACATAACGGCACAGAAATAACCTCCTGGCTTGGCACCCCGGCTGGTGGGTCTGGCATTGCTCCACACGAGTCACCCCAGGGCTCCCAGGGCAGTGCCATTCCCCAGCACCTGAAGCTCTAGGTCCTTACGTGTGTGCCAAAATGCTGAGACAAGGGTTTGGGGCTGAAACCATGCTGGTGCTGACAGTGTCCTGGTCACCCTGTGTGCTGGGACTGGGATTGCTCCTGGATCAGCAGCACCCAGCTTCCCCAGTGTGGTGGATGTCGTGCTTCAGGAGAGCACCACCAGCAGCTGAGCTTAGTCTTGGAGCTACATTCTAGTGTGCTCTTCAGGCATCTGCAGGAGTGAGGACATCCAAAGCATCTGCCGCCACCAGAGCTACGCTCCTGACCTCTAAACTCTCTGGTTTTGGCTTCCCCCTGGGGACACTGGCCTCTGGAAATGAGCAGTGACCCATGCCTTTGGGGCTGCGGTCACCCACTATCTACAACAGTGTGATGAACATACAGCTCCACGTCGCCTTTGGGTAGGGAAGTCCTCTCCCCTGGGGTGTGCACTGAACAGCTCTAACAGGAGAAGTGCTGGGTTATGGTACTCGCTGTCTGCAATCTGAGGATGCCGGGAGCATCCCCGTGCTCAGGCAGGACAGAAAGCTTTCATTTTTCTTTAAGAGCTCCCATGAGGGCTTGGGGAGGCTGAGCCAGGCTGACCGGGCAGGCAAGAAATTCCAGGTGTTTCTCCCTGACAGCCAAATCCCGTCACTGCTGATGGATGTGCCGCCCAGAGCAGGTCGTGGGGGGGGCTCGCAGGTGTGCATGCCCACAGCTGCAGCAGGCTCCCCAGATGCTTGAACTTCTGAGCAGTGCTAGCGAGATGATGACCCTGTGAACCCCATGGAAGCTGCAGGGGGGGGTGATTGCTGGTAGGCCCCCGGCACGAAGCTTCTGCCCAGCCAGGGCTCAGCCCTGCTGCTGGCGCTGGGACTGGGACAGAGCTGCAAGGGTTTGGATGAAGGTGCAGGAGCGCAGGTTGCCCTGGCTCGCAGGCTGGGGATGCTCTTGCAGGGGAGCAGGGGACTGTATCAGCCTGGCTTTTGCCCAGGCTGTGCTGCAGAGTTGTTGTATGATGACCAGCATTGGTTTGTCCCAAGGTGTCCAGAAAGTCCCTGTGATTTTCCTGGTCTTTGGAGCTTGTTTGAGCTGGCCTGAGGACAGCCGTCCTAGAAGATCAGGGACTTTTTGTCCCTTACAGGATGTTTCACTGTGCTCTTTCGGGGACCTCCCAAAGTAGGGCATCACTCTGTCCTGCTTGGTCTTCTCCAAACCTCCGTGACACCCCACTACTAAAGTCTTGTCACAGCCCCATGCTGACCCAGTGCTGCCTTTCTGCGCCTGCCCGTGCAACAAGTGAAGGGGTGGATGAGTTTTGGGCCCCTTATCACAAAAAAGACATTGAGGGGCTGGAGCACGTCCAGAGAAGGGTAACGAAGCTGGTGACAGGTCTGGAGAGGAAGTCTTCTGAGGAGAGGCTGAGGGAGCTGGGGGTGTTGAGCCTGGAGAAAAAGAGGCTGAGGGGAGACCTTCTCACTCTCTCCAACTCCCTGAAAGGAGGGTGTAGCCAGGGGGGAGTCGGTCTCTTCTCCCAGGTCACAGGAGATAAGACAAGAGGAAACTGCATCAAGTTGTGCCAGGGGAGGTTCAGGTTGGATATTGGGAAAAATATTTACACTGAAAGGGTTATCAAGCCTTGGAATGGGCTGCCCATTCAGGGAAGTGGTTGAGGCACCATCCGTGGAGGTGTTCAAAAGACAGGTTGACATGGTGCTGGGGGACATGGTTTAGTGATAGTTTTTTTGTCAGAGTTAGGCTGATGGTTGGACTAGATGATGTTGAAGGTCCCTTCCAACCTAGATGATTTTATGATTCTATGATGATGAGAATAAGACGTAGTCTCTTAAAGCAGACAGCCAGTGGTGCGCTGCTGCCAGGCAGGGCACAGTGCACCGGGTGCGCTTCCGATGGGAGCTGTATGTGAAGGAGCCCCGGGCTGGAGCTGGGAGGCAGATGATCTGGCTTGAGGGGCACCTCTGGGGAGTTCCAGTGTAGGGGATGTGGGTTTTGGAGTCCTGGCACCTCCAGCTGTGAGGCCGCAGCGGTGGTGCCTGTGTGCTGGGGAGATGATGCTGATCTCCTTGAGTTGCTGGTGGGGTGAAGGATGCTGGTCCAGGGACCTATCTAACAGCCACTAGCAACAGGAGGATGCCTTTGCAGGCCTGTGCCATCTTCTTCTATTTCTGTCCTGTGGAGAATGATGGGTTAAACAGGGACATTTGTATTGTGACTTCTTCCTTTATTGACAACTCTTAAATTCACATCACGGAAGTTGCCTGAGCACCAGTTTCTAGGCTCTGCTCTCCAAATGCTGTCAGAGCTGTTGGCAGTGACAGCACCTGGCAATGGGATTAATTGCTTATCTCAAGTATGAGGTAACAGTGTATGCTGCTAATTAAATTTATCAGGAGGGAAACTGGAGGAACTGTGCAGCCCCAGGAAGGATGAGTGCAGAGAGCTGGCACCTAGAGGTCCGAGATCCTCTCTCTTTCAGAGCTAGCAGCCAACTCCAGTGCCAAGTCCAAGGGCCCTGGGTGTTACCACCCGATTCCTGCAGGGCAGGATTGAGTCCTCTTCCCTCCAGCACTGAAATCTTTAGGCTGGAGAGGCTGTGGCAGAAGTGCAAGCAGATCCAAAGGCAATGGGCCACGATGCTCCTTTGGGCTGTCCAGAGCCCAGCCTTTCACTAAGGTGACAAACACGGTCGTGTGAGGGCCTGGGGACAGGAACAAGCAGAGAATGGGCAACTTTTGCAGGTGAGACAAAGTGAGACCCATTTGTGTGCAGAGCTAAAAACAAGGGTCAAGGTGCAAGGGGTGAAATGGGGAAGAATATGGGAAAAGTCACAATGCTCCTCATTGTTCAAGAGGAGCATAGTTGATGAAAGGAAAAAGGGGTAAATTCAGAGCTGGCTGGACATAGCAGTGTTCTGCACAGGACAAATCAAAAATACCCCCCCACACACACCTTCAGCAATAGAGATCTAGAAGGGCTGGTGGAGGAGGCTCTGGGGTTTTGGGGTCCAGCCTCTCACAGAGAGTGGGGCTGCCACCAACATTAGCTCAAGGCAGCCACGGCGTTAAGCTGAGTCCCTCAGGGAAGGAGATCCACCACCCCTCTGTCGCCTGTCCCAGGGCTGTACCATCCTTTGGAGAAGGAGCTTTTCCTAATGTCCAGCCTGAACTTGTGGTCTTTGTCCCTCAGGTCCAGCACCCTGAGAAGTGTTTAGGTCTGTCTTCTTTGTATCTGTCCCCAGATAGCTGCAGCTGCAGTTGGAGACCTCTCTTGCCCCAGTTAACTCATCCCAGCTCTTTCCACCTCTCTTTCTATGCCCTGTGCCCCAGGACTGGGCATCTTGGTGACCCACCACTTGACTCTCCTGTTCCTCCATATTACTCTTGAATTGGGCAGCCCCAAACTAGCTGTGGCAGCATCCCCAGTGTCTTGCAGGGGAAAACACCTCCCTTGATGTGCTGGCCACTCTCCTCCTGGCATGGCCCAGGATATTGTTTTCTTTATTCTCCATAAGAGCAAATCGCTGGCACCCATTTGGTGCAGGGTCGATGTGAGGCCAGTCCCACAGTGTGTGGCCAAGGGAGCCAGAGACTTGTGTAAGGTTTTTAGGACGATTCATTCAGGAGTGGGGGGGACCATGGGAGAGGGCTCCCAAAAACACAGGGGAGGGCGAGAGATAAGATGCAGCCAAGGCAACCAGCTCAGGGGTCCCACAGCACATGGATGCTGGTGATGCCAAGCTGCGGCCCGCCTGCTCCCTGTCTCCGGACCCAGAGGGAGAAGAGAGGCAGCTGGGAGATAAGGCCAGGAATTTAAGACTCTTGGCGGATCCTAACTGACAAAGCCAGGGCTGCCTGTTTTCCATCAGCCGTTAAAAGCGCCTTGCTGGAGTGGAAGGAGCCCTGCTGCCAGGAGGAACAAAGCCAGGCAAAGGGAGCTGAGAAGGACCCATCCTCAGAGCCATTAGCGCAGACTGAAGGTGCCATTTTGGAAACTTTTATTGCAAGAGAGAGCTGTTGGCTCTGGGCTGTTTCCAGAAGGGGCCTGGGGTGGGCTCTGAAGGGTAGGGCACTTTTTGATGCAGAGGAGCCTGTTTGGAGCCTGCTCAGCTCACACCGGATTAATTAAAAGTTAGAGAGAGGCAGTGGGACATGGGGCCAGCAAACAAGCAACTCCTCTGCATTGCCCCCCTGCCCTTTGGCCAAAGGCTTTTCCTTCTGGCTCAGCCTCAGGATGCCTCTCTCGGCTGAGCTGCCCCAGGGCAGGCAGTGTTCGGGGGAGGAGGGCTGGGAGCCTCCTGCCAGTACTGCCTCCAGCAGGAGATGCTGCAGAGGTGGCCTTTCCTCCCTGATCCCTGGTGTGGTCCATCCGCAGGGGAGGGCAGGACCCCCCATGGGTCCTTCTCCACGGTGTTCCCTTCCCCAAACGTGCTTTCCCAGGCATGACCACCTTTCCATGCCCTGGGAATGAGTGGGTGGGAAATGAGGACACCCAGTGCTGCTCAGGCATTCCCAGTCTTGTTTTAAAGAGCTACAGCCAGTACTGTTAGCAAACCTGCTGCTGTCTCCAAGCTGTACCCTTGTGAGGCAGCCATCCATGCCTATGTGCAGCAGTGAGGCAATTAAAGGTCCATATGTTTCCTGTGAACCCCTATTAGCGTTCTCCAATTGGTGCTGGAGATGCGGGAACCCACCATGTGGGAAGCTGCAAACCACCCCCCCTGCTTCAGTGATGGGGCCAGAGCCACTGTCATGGTAATCGCCCTCCTGGGATGAAATGTGCTCTGATAAAGTAGAAATTTCTGTGCTTTCACTGTTTCCATTCCCTCTTTCCAAGCAGGAATTCCTGGGGATGCTCTGCCCCTGTCTCGTTGCAAGCCTAAGGGAAAGCAGCATGTCCCAAAGCTGCTGTCACCACCTGGGGCAGAAAAACAGGGTGTCCTTGTGTCTTCCAGCAAGTGGTGAGAACATCCACGCTGTTCAAACAGGAGGGTGCTTAGCCCCTGTGTGATGATTTCAGGTTTGATTTGCTGTTTACTCCGGAAACAAGAAATTGAAAAGCTTCCAAATTAAGAGCTGCTTTCTCACCCAGAGGAAGAACTGGAGGGAACAAAACAGTTTTGAACACTATGTCATTTTATTTTACTTCTGGAGGTTGTCATTACTTGAGGGGAAAAAAAAAAAAAAGAAGGACTTTGCATCAAATTTCAGTGTTGTTGGTTTTTTTTTTTCCATCTTTCAGCATGATTTCAGAACATTTATCTTTGGAGAAGTTCTGATTTTCCAGGATTTTTTTTATCCTGTGACGGTGTGTGGGACCTCCTGGGGAGGAAGAAAGTTACCAAATCTTCTGGCTGTGTTTTGATGGCACATGTGAAGAATTGTAGCATCACAGCTTGGTATTTTTGGTGAACAATTGTTCAGTAATTTCAGTGTTGTTGGTTTTTTTTTTTCCATCTTTCAGCATGATTTCAGAACATTTATCTTTGGAGAAGTTCTGATTTTCCAGGATTTTTTTTATCCTGTGACGGTGTGTGGGACCTCCTGGGGAGGAAGAAAGTTACCAAATCTTCTGGCTGTGTTTTGATGGCACATGTGAAGAATTGTAGCATCACAGCTTGGTATTTTTGGTGAACAATTGTTCAGTCCCCAGTTTTTGCCCTGCCCTAAGAGCAGTTCAGGCAGAAGTATTAATTGCAGCCATCAGCCTGTGCCTGGCCAAACCTGGGGAATGTTTTTTGTCTCTTTGGACCGTTCGCTAAATCTCAGCAGCACAGGCATTTTTTTGATATATCTGTCTTGATGCAGAAGAAGCCTTATAGGAAAGTTGTTATTTTTAAAATAAGTCTTGAGAAGGTGAAAGAGAGCCATGTCTTAAAACATCTTTGAGCAAATGACCCTGTCTTTCACCCTGGATGTCAGACTAGAGCAATTTTGTATGTTGGTCTTACTGTGTTGCAAAAATTGGTATTAGTTCAGGGACCCTGTTATTGTTTCAGCTACAGAGCCACCATCACCTCTCTGTCACAGAGAACTACACAGCCATCACCTCTCCCAACAACTTAACACCCTCTGAGGTGGGTTTGTACGGAGGAGCATGCTGGGAATAGGATCAGAAATGGGGTCAGACATGTGGGGGATGGGGGGCAGCAAGGGTGGAAAGATCCAGGACCATGAGGAAAAGCCATTTTTTTCAACAGATCCTTTGCCTGTAGGAGGCAGAAGGGACTTCACAAGCAGGAAGGCTGATGGTATTTTTCTACAGAGTTTTTCTCATTGGAAACTCGAGATAACTTTGAAGGAAGGGAGATGAAAAGTGAAAAAGAAGAGCTTTTTTTTTTTTTGTCAAAGAAAAAAATAGATATTTCTCAGTAGTAGCTCTTGCTTACAGCAACCCCGGGCGTATGTTTTTCCCAGGCTGTTTTTCTGATCCACCTCATTCCTGAAAGCCTTGGCAGCCAACTGAAGTAGAAGTTTGTTTAACCTGTTTCAGAGCAGAAACCACCTGCCACCCCCCAGGCTCTTCGTGCTGCGCTAGAAATTAGCAGTGGCGGAAAGTTGCAACCAAGAGTAATCATTGAGCACTGCACTGAGGGGCTGGAGCAGTTTCAGAGAAGGGCAGCGAAGCTGGGGAGGGGTCTGGAGCTCACACTGCAGTCCAGTCTTCACCACCCATCTCCTGTAGGCACTGTGCACCCCCCATGCCACCTTCGCCCACTGTTCCTGGCTGAGCATGTATTTTTTGGAGTGGTTGTTGCTAATGGAGCGTCTTCAACAAGGGCAAATGTAGGGTCCTGCACCTGGGGAGGAAGAACCCCAGGCACCAGTAGATGTTAGGGGTGGATCTTCTGGAAAGCACTGCTGAGGAGAAGGATCTGGGAGCCCTGGTGGACAGTAAACTATCCATGAGCCAGCAATGGGCCCTTGTTGCCAAGAGGCCAATGGGATCCTGGGCTGCGTAGGGCAGAGTGTGGCCAGTGGGTGGAGGGAGGTCATTCTCCCCCTCTGCTCTGCACCGGGGAGGCCACAACTGGAATCCTGCCTCCAGTGCTGGGCTCCCCAGTTCAAGAGAGACAGGGAACTACTGGGGAGAGTCCAGTGTAGGCCAGCGAGGATGATGGAGGGATTGGAGCATCTCCCTGCTGAGGAAAGGCTGAGAGAGCTGGGACTCTTGAGCCTGGAGAAGAGAAGGCTGAGGGGAGACCTTCTTAATGCTGACAAGTGTCTAAAGGGTGGGTTGAAGGAGGATGGAGCCGAACTCTTTCCAGTGGTTCCCAGTGACAGGACAAGGGGCAACGGGCACAAGTTGGACCATGGGAAGTTCCACTCCAATCTGAGGAAGAACTTGTTTGGGGTGAGGGTGGCAGAGCCCTGGCAGAGGCTGCCCAGGGAGGGTGTGGAGTCCCCTTCTCTGGAGATCTTCAAGCCCCGCCTGGATGCTCCTGAGTGATGTGCTCTGGGCAGCCCTGCTTTGGCAGGGGCTTGGACTGGATGATCTCTAGAGGTCCCTTCCAGCTCTGACAACTCCGTGATTCCGTGATCTTCTTCAGCTATGACTGGCTTAGAGGTCTGAGCCTCAGCAGATCCCAGCGTGCTGCTGCCAGTTGCGGCAGAAGGGATGATTTTCTTATCGATACTGAGTAGGGAAGACAAGGCCTGGCTGTGGAGAGTTGCAGAAGGACTGTATGAGATGGCATGACCAGGGAAGGAAAAGGCAAATGGAATTCAGTAGCCATGAAGTGATGCAAATCTGAGAAAACAACTCAGCATCACACGCACGCGTGCAGCGAAAGGCTGTGAATTGGACTGATGTCTCTCAGAAATGAGACCTTGGGGCTATAATAGGTAGTCCAGTTGGTACATTAGTGGTTAAAAATTAATTTGGACATTGCTAATTGTGGGACAAGAATAGAGAATAAAATGGTGGATGTTGTTACACAGCTTGCTTGGGGTGTGACAGAGGTTTGTGCAAGCCTAGGGGTCATGGAGAAGGAGGATGGCAACTGAGTGTTCGTGGCCAGTGCAAGTGTGAGAGTACATCAAGCGAAATGGCCACTGGCAGCATCAAAGCAGAGGGTGGCAGTATCTATGTGCCACGTGCAGTTACACCTCGGGGCTCTGCTGCAGGAGAAAATGGGTGCAAAACATTTGCATGGAATAAAAAAACGTCTGAATAACTTAGTGGAAGAAACATCCCATGAGGGATGTTAATGCAAAGAGCCTGCCTCTCAGAAACTCCCCAAGCTGTAACTTGTTGGAGGGTGGGAAGGTCCTGTGGGCAATGCTTTTACCTGGCTCATGCCCTGCTCCTCAGGTGGCCGCTGTTGAGGGGAGGATCCTGGTGACCGAGGACCTTTGGTCTGAGTTGGTACAGCTGCTTCTTACATGACAGTGGCTAAAATCCCCCTTTTCAGTCATAAGGCTCCCTGAGTGGACCCTGTTCTGCAGTCGTGCTTGGGGACGAAGGGAGAGGCACGTCTGCGTGGGGACCCCATCTCCCCAGGCAGCCTGAGCAGCAGCGCCTTCCTCCCCAGAGCCTTCAGACCAGCTGCTCCTTCTCCACTTTGTTTACTTCAAATTGTCAGGTTTTGGCGTGTTTTCTGGCAGCGCTGCCAAGCTCCAGGCGCCCCCGCCAGCCCCTGTCCTCACCGCTCACTGCTGCTCTTGGTTCTCTTCCAGGCTGCCCGTCGGGGACGTTCAAGGCCAGCCAAGGGGATGAAGGATGCGTCCACTGCCCAATTAACAGCCGGACAACTTCAGAAGGGGCCACTAACTGCGTGTGCCGAAACGGATATTACCGGGCAGATGCCGATCCTGTCGACATGCCATGCACCAGTATGTGGGCTCTGGGCAACTGGGGAGGGACCGTGTGTGGTTGGGAAAGGAGACACGCATCAATTAGACCACTGAGGGATACTGAACTAAGGCATCTGCCTCCGTGGGATTTTGGAGGAAGCTGGAGGGCTCAGAGCACCTTGTCCTTGCAGGCATGGGTCTTTCTTACCCTGGGCCAGTCTGCACTTGCAAAACTTTGCATGTGCAAAGAGGACAGAAATTGGGGTTGTTCTGGGCGGTGGGATGGCTTCGCTCTGGGGCTGCACTCAGACAAGAAGAGCTGCATGGGGACATGCGGGAAATTAGTGCAAAGGGCAGGAATCAGAAAATAACTGGTGATTTTTGCTGGGGATGCCATGTAATCAGATGAGACTGGGTTAAGAGGAAGGGTTTTGGTCCTGTTCCTGCCTTTGGCTGTCCCACTTGCTCCACACATCCCTGACACCAAGAGACACCCGGCTCCGCGTGTGCCTGCTGCAGAGTCCTGTCCAGGGATGGGGAAAGGATGGAGCGCAGCTGCTCCTGTAGCGATGAACAGGGCTCTGGCTCTTACGCCTTTCTGTCTTTCCCCTTTACAGCCATCCCGTCTGCCCCCCAGGCCGTAATCTCCAGTGTGAATGAGACCTCGCTGATGCTGGAGTGGACCCCACCGCGGGACTCAGGGGGCCGGGAGGACCTGGTGTACAACATCATCTGCAAGAGCTGCGGCTCTGGCCGCGGGGCGTGCACACGCTGTGGGGACAACGTGCAGTTTGCCCCCCGCCAGCTGGGCTTGACAGAGCCCCGCATCTACATCAGCGACCTGTTGGCCCACACCCAGTACACCTTTGAGATCCAGGCGGTGAATGGTGTCACCGACCAGAGCCCCTTCTCCCCGCAGTTTGCATCAGTGAACATCACCACCAACCAGGCTGGTAAGATGCAGACCTGTCTCTCCCAGCTGATCTCTGCAGGATGGGGAGGTGATGGGCAGAGACCTCCTGGTAAAGAGGTGCTGGATGAAACCCTGTAGGATGAACAGGGCTTGAAGGGGAGGGGAGGTGGGGTGAGATGTGGCATGGTGTCACTCGCTCTTTAACGCTGGTGATGACCAAAGCTCGTGGGCCTGGCAATTCCTGCGTGAATCCCAAGCCTTGGGTGTGAAAAATATCCCTTATTTTGGTGAAAAGATGGAGTGTGCCTCAAGGAAGAGCTGCCCTCCCTGTCACTGCAGCAGAACAGTTCATGTGACAGTCCCCTGCTGTCTCAGCATCCCTCTCCAGCACTGGGCTGGTGCCTGTTTCTGAGGTTGTTGCCTCAGAGCATCAGTCGCACACACAGTCGGTGTGTTGCAGACACAGCAGCAGCACTCACTGCTGCTGGCAGCCTCACTGCAGCCCCTGCTCTGCTTTCCGAGGAGGGAAGGTGAGATTAGCTCCAGCATTTTGACACAAGCCGCAATCTCTGATCTGACTGCAGAGAAAACCAGGACAGGCTGTGAAAGCAAAGGAAAGCCACATGGAAGAGGGGCTGGGAGCTGGATATATGGGATGACCACCTGGAAGTCTTCTCCAGGTCCTGTGCCACTGCAGAGTCACCTTGGTGAACAAGACCAAGCAGCCGAGCTGGAAGGCTTTCATTCAGCTTCTCCAGCTCAGTGTTGCCCGGGGTTTTGCTACGCTCCCCCTGTGCAGGGTGGTTTTGCCTGGGGAAGGGATGTGCCAGGGTGGCAGGTAGTGCTGCTTCTGGGAGATCTACCAGCAGCACCTGCGCAGCAGCCATGCTAGTGGGAGGTGGGCTCCGTGGAGCTGCTGGCCAGGGGTTGCTCTTCACAGCCCACCTGGAAGCCATCTGGACCTGGAGCACAGACTGGGTCTGGGGCTTGGCTTAATCCGATTGCATGGTAGAAGCATGCCAGTAAGGTACAAGTGTGTGTGGGAGCAAACGAGTTTCTGTGGTCCCTCTGAGTGCTGCATCAAATGTGTGGGGTTGTGCAAACATGTTCCAGGCTGCCCTGAACACTACCTGACCTTCAAGACTGAATTTGGCAGTCGTGGATGATTGCATTTCCATTGAATTGCCTGGAAACTCCGGTGTGTGCTGGCAGCAGGGCACAGGAGGTGTCTGGTCTCAGGTAAAGCAGCAGTGATGCAGGTGGGCATCACTCGGTTGAGGATGCAGGGCACCGAGACAGAGGTAACCTGAAAAAATATCTGGGTCACGCATGAACCAGTGGAGTGACCTCTGATCTTAAGTGAGCTCAGGAGCCATGGGGTCACAGTCTTTTTCAGTACTGTATCAGAAGCCTTGAAGGTAGATTTAGGATAGAGTGCAACCGTGGCTTGACCATGAGCAGGAACACATCTGCATGGGATGAAGAGAGAGGGCCTGGTCTGGGACAGTGACCCATTGCAACTTCCTTACAGAGATAGCTGACAGAGGGCATGATGCTTCCTGGGGCTGGGAAGGGGCTCTGCGCACCCCCAGCATTGTCCCGCGTTGTAGATGAGTTATTTAGCACTTGGATTTTGCACTTAGCAGTTGTATGGTGTGCTTGCTACCTTCATGTGCTGTCTGTGGCTACTTCCACCTTAGCAAAGCTAGGAAGCTGAGGTGCAGGCGAATCCTTTTCAGTCCCCTGGATCCTCCTCCTTGTGTTTTCCTTGTTTGACACTCCTTTATTATCAAGGCTCACACTTCGCAGCCTGTGTGATGTCTCTCTTAATGTATCTATTCATTAGCACTAAACAGTAACTGTCTGCTTGCTAATTCCTCTGTAATTAGAGGCTCTGAATTCTTCTGCTTACACTTGCACTGCCTGGCAGCCTTGATGTAGATCATTAGCAGTTGGTAACAGAAGCTGCAGACACAAAGGCAGAGCTGGGACAGGAGAATGAAGGGTGTTGCAGGGAGAAGAGGATGTGCAGTGGGAGGGGAGGGATGAGCCCAGGGAACCAGCGATGGCAGCCTGCCTCTGCCTTTGCCCTGGGCTGAGTAGCCACCTGGGGTTCCTTCTCAGGCAGAGCATGGACCCACTATGTGATGGAGTTGTGCTTCTACTGCAGCTGGACAATCACCTCCCTGAAAAAGCACCTGCTCCGCTGGCCTTCAGGGACCTCCCAGCCCCAAAGAAAGCAAGGCAAAATCACCCTGGTTCACCCAGGGATAAATGGACCACTGTTGGAGGGCCACCTGTGCTTGGTGCTTTTGGGACTGAGGGGAGATGACACATCACAGGGAGCATTTCTAACCTTCAGGTGTCATAAATTCTTCAGCATCCCAGGCAAAAGCTGCTGTGAGAGAGTGAGAAAATGATCCCTGAGTACAGCTGGAGGAGTGGCACTGGGGAGTGTGATGGTGACCGTCATCCCAAAAGGGAAACTTGAGATCAAAGAAAGTGACGCACCATTCATTTTCCTGTTCTCCCAGAGAAAGATGGCTGCGGTCATTGCTGTTATACCCCTCTCCAAGGAGGTCTGGATTTCACTAACATTCGCCTTTACATCAGGTGTGCTGTTGTAGAAGGATATTTCTCCTCACGTAGGCACAGGCGGTAGGTAGCTTCTCTCAAGTTAAAATAAGAGGTAGATTAGACCAAGCTGAACCATTCTTTCTTGCTGTAAGGTGGCTTTCCAGAATGTGGAAACCAGCTCTTTGTGGAAACCTCTATATTCTTCATCGTAATTTTTTTACCTAGATATTGTATCCAGTAGGAGATAAAATGCTTTCCTTGCTGGTCTCACTGTCCCCTTGACACATCCAAGGTGTTAAGTGCTACCTCCTTCAGCCACGCGGGCAGCTCTTACCTCCCTGGTGGCTTCTGTCTTGGTACCTTCACCTGCTGCGTCCCTGGATACAATCTCGCGTTCTGCGAGCAAGACCTGCATTTTCATTTCCAGACCCAAGTGTAACCTTAGAATCATTTTCATGGGCTCAGCCATCAAGCCATGATCATTGTTCTGCAGAGAAGTGGTCATTCCCAACACTGCCATTTTGGACATTTGATGAATGGCTTGTCAGCAATGTTTTTATGTCATCTCCCTGATCTCTAATAGTTTTAAGGAGAGGTGCTGCCTCCACTGTGCCAGAGACAGTGTGAGTCCCCATTGAGTCCCAGTCTTGTGTAAAACTGATTTCATGTGTGGCAGATGATGCTGATGCTGAGCCCAGTGGCTCACACACTTTAGGTCTGTGCACTCTGCTAAACTCTGGAGTTCAGGAAAAAAATTAAGACAGTTTGACAAGAGCTACTTGCACCAAGTCATGCTGCCATGCCTGCTTTGGGCAATAGGATCCCATCGGGGTTTGTGGAAGGGTCATCTGGGGTCTCTGGTTCACCCCCCCATTTGCAGCAGGACCGTCACCAAGAGTAGATCAGGAGGCTGTGTTTAATAAAACAGACTCTAACTGAGTCTGGAACAACTGCATCTCTCTGCTAACCTGTCCCAGGACTACGTCACCCTCCTGGGGAAGATGCTTTTCATGATTTTCAACCTGATTTATGGCTTGGGCCCCTTGTTGTCTCACCCACCCCTGCTGGGAAGAGTGTTTCTACCCTTTTTAAATTGTTCTCTGAGCAGTTATAGCTACGATGGAATTTGCTCTTAGTGTCTTCATTAGCAGGCTCAGCCAGTCCGATCTCCATGTGTCGGTCGTCCTTGGCTGGATCCTTTGCTGTTCCTCCTGGCCACATGGCCTCATGTCCTGCATTGGCCAGGCTGAGGTTGTGTTAGCTGACCTTAAACAACTGTCCTGGTTTGGCCCAGACCAAACCACAACAAACCCCCAGGTTTACACTTTGCATTTCACTGTAATGTTGTCATCTTTTCAGTCCCACCAAAAAGCCATCAGACACCACGGTGCAGAGAGGAGCCCCGAGTGACAGGCCACCTCTCTTCTTATGAGAAGGCTGGTTGAAAAGGAGTGTGTGAGAAGGCCAGTGCCAGCCCGTGCTCGGAGGCAGTGTCCCAGAGCTTTCTCTTGCAGTGTGTGTCCTAAAAAGACCAAAGGTATTTAACCTCCATAAAGGCAGGTTTTGTTAGAAGAGGAGAAACGATGCTTCCCTTTTCAAAGTATAGAAAATTAGGAAGACCAGGACCAGCAGAATAAAAATAAAAAGAGCTTGAAATAAACATCCCCTTTCTGCCACCTCCTTGCTCTCTAGTCAGTCTTCAGCCAACTCGAATTTACTCCTTCCAGCAAACTCTGCAGGATCCCCACAGCCTTCTTAGGAAATATTTTCTGTCACCGTTGAGGCCAGGTTGTGTTTTCTCTCTGCTCTTCTCAGCAGGCTTCTTCTTGACCACCAGATCCATGCTGTACATTACCTAACTCACCCTCCGCTTGCCTGCCTATCACACCCTGCATCTCTCCCGCAAAGCTCAGCAGCTCTCCAAGGATGGACATCCAGGACTTGCCATCTGACACAAGGGACCAAAAGCAAACAAGCCCACTGCGCAGAGACTGGTGCCACCAAAACCCTTTACTCAGCCATTCCCCAACAAAAGACCTGTGCCAGGAGGGCGGGTGAGAGCCGTGCCAGCATCCCAAGAGGGAAGGCACAGGAGGGAAGCCAGAGGTCAAGGAGCTGAGCGTGGGCCAGCACTTGGGATAATGACGCTTGACTAATTGAAAGCCATGCCAGACATCAGCCCTCTTGCTGGTGACAATGCAAAGCCCCTGCTTGCTAGTTTGTGGCTGTACTTTGGGGAGGGTGGGGAGTCTTGGTGCTGCAGTGACTCGCAGGCTCCATCTGCACCCCAGGCAAGCTGAGGGAAAGTTGCTGAGGGAAAGGACTCCTTGGCAGGGATGACTTAAATAGCATATGGGAGGGGCACCTCTTGATAACAGACTGGATTCCCTGATCTGAGAAGGGAGGACAAAGGCCTGGACTCTGGAGTATCCAGAGACAAATTCAAGACCTCCCAGTGATGGGGGGAAGAGAAAATCCAGATTTTTGGGAATGTGTGCCTTTTGTGGGCAGCTCTTGTGTCACACAGCAGAAGAAGGGGGGGATTAACTCTGATGTCAGAGGCTCTTGGCTGCAGAGCCAAAAAGACCATAACCAGCTAATGCAATATGGGTACCAGCTAGTGTGTGACTGAGGAAATAGGTACACTCTCCTCATAAACCCATCAAGAGCAGCATTTGCAGCGGCAGAGTTTACTGGCACAAATTCTCCCTCTCTATCGATCCAAATAACTTGTTGGGATTATTTGCATTATTATTCTGGGTAGCATTTTACAGCAGTATGTCGTGACATGGGTCCTTTGGCTGGGAAGATGTGCAGCTCACACCTGCGCACCAGGCTGATGCCAGACATCATTAGGGTTTGAATTTCTGCTTCGCAGTGGCTGTCACAGCCCAGACGCTTCCATCCCAGCCAGGCAGCATCAGGATGATCCTGACAAGACTCAGAGGCGCCCATGAACTCAAGAACAGCTGAATGCTTCAATGGTCCAAATCAAGCACGTGGGCCATGGCTCTGCTTGTCTGTGAATGTCCTGTGGCTGGACTGAGGCTGGGCTGCTCAGCCATCAGTAATGAAGTGCAGGCCAGACAGATCCTGGGAAGTAGGGAAGTGCTGGTGCCTCTGGACTGGGCACTGGTGAGGCCTCACCTTGAGGGCTGTGGTCAGCTCTGGGCCCCTCACTACAGGAAGGACATGGAGCTTCTGGAGCGTGTCCAGAAGAGAGCCACCAAGCTGTTGAGGGGTCTGGAGAACAAGTCACACGAGGAGAGGCTGAGGGAACTGGGCATGTTTAGTTTGGAGAAGAGGAGGCTGAAGAGAGACCTCATTGCTCTCTACAGCTACCTGAAAGGAGACTGTAGAGAGGTGGGGGTTGGCCTCTTCTCCCAGGGGAATAATGACAGGAGCAGGGGAAATGGTCTGAAGTTGGGGCAGGGGAGGATGAGATTAGATATTGGGAAGAATGACTTTGCTGAGAGGGTGGTCAGGCACTGGAACAGCCTGCCCAGGGAGGTGGTGGAGTCACCATCCCTGGAGGTATTTAAGAAACGTGTAGATATGGCACTTCAGGGCATGCTCTGGTGCCCGAGATTGTTGTTTTTTGTCTGTTTGTGGATGGGTGTGGTGTGGTTTTTTGTTTTGGTGGTGTTTTTTTTTCTTTTTTCTTTTCATTTTTTTCTTTTTTTTTTCTTTTTTTTTTTTGTTTTTTGTTTTGTGGTTGGACTTGATGATATCAAAGGTCCCTTACAACCATGAATATTCCATGATTCTGGAAATGCAAGGCATCAGGAGGGAAGATTTTCCCCTCACCTTCAACCAAAAAAAAAAATCCCTTGCAGCCATGGCTCATGAGCTTTACTGCCAAGTGCAGCAGGGAGCCTGGAGGGGTGAGGGGAGGAAGGGTGAGGAGGGAGCAGGGTGGAGCTGGGGCAGCAGAGAAGGTGAAGGTATGAGGTTGGAAGGGACTGGCACTTCAGCCATCCAGGTTGCTGTTTGCTCGTCACATTAGTAATGCTGCAGGCTAGGTAGAGAGAGGAGAACTGTATGGCCTGGGGCATATGGACTTCTGCTTTTATCTTCTCACTTTCATTTGGCTCAAGAAGATCTGGCTGGCTTCTTCTTTCAGAGAGATGCACAGCAGTGGCCTGCACTCCTGTGGACACAAGCAGGGAGTCATGGCATCTCCTGTTCTCTCTCCTGCTGCTCTCAGCCTTGCCCTGAGCTGGCTGCAGTCACGAATTACTTGTCTGTGAAACAATAACCTGGAAAGTGTGCACAGAAATCACCTTGAAGGGTTGGAATGAGCTTTTCAGACCTTAAAAGCTATGAATGTCTATTTCTTGTTGCCATCCTGTATAAAAATAAAAGGCAGGAGATTGCAGCATCCCAGCATCTTCGATCTCTCACTCAACTTCCACCTACAGCAGGACTGCTGCCAGCACTACATCAGGGAAGCCCTGGCTTTGGATAGACAATTATTGGTAATCCTCAAAGGCAGAGATGTCCCTACATTTGCAGTGACTTGTCCCAGAGCTGCACCACCGCTCTGGTGAGAGAACTTTTCCTGATATCCAGTCTGAACCTCCCAAGCTATGATTTATGGCCATTGCTCTTTGTTATACTACATTTCAAAAGTTCAAGACGAGGTGTTTTAAATCAGCCTGCATATCTATCCTCACATTCAGTCCTGTCTTTGGCTAAAGCATCTTTCAGAAGGGCAGCCAGTTTTGACTTGAGACATCAAGAGACATCAAGTCCTTGTACACGAGTTTGTGTAGCTTGTTCTTGCTTTTTTTTCCAATGAGATCACTGATATTCTGAGGAAATGCAGTGGACTTTCCCTGTCTGGACACCAGTAAAACATTTGATTTGGAAAACTACTAGTAAAGCTGTTCAGGAACTGCCTACATGGGAGACGACTACCACCCGAATGGGACAGAGTGGCTAGTGATCATATTTAGGTGGAAAAGCAGAAATTTTCCCAGCCGTGGAGCCATCTCCCACGTGGAGGAGACAGGGCAGAGCCTGTCTGCGTTTGTGACAGAACAAGCAGGATTGTGTCTGCTGAACTACTGTAGGACTGTTCCTCAGGTCCCATAAATCCCAGGTTTGTTTCTTCTGTTGGAGACTTAACTGGATGTGTTTCTGTGACAATTTGCCTGCTCCCAGGCTTCTAAACCTCTTGAGACCTTGACGTCCCCATGGCTGCTTCTCTTGTGCAGCATTAACAGCCAAACCTTACCCTCCACACAGACCCATGTAACCATCCAGGCCCTGCAGCCCTTCTTCTCTCCCTTCTTCTCTTTCCTTCATCCCCAGCTCCTACTTCCACCCTGGCTGCCTCATTCATGGGGGCACTGCCACCAAGAACTGATGAGGTTTGACATTTTCTGCTTTCCTCCTCTTACTTGGTGGCCCAGCCTGTTGCCTTTGCTGCACCCCCCCAGCTTGCAGCAGCCGGCGGTGAGTGGACCCTGCCATGCCCACATCCCTTCTCCTCTGCTCGCTGGAGGCCATCCGCAGCCAGGGCTCCCAGATGGTAGGAGCTTTGCCAGCTGCTGGCTCTTCAGGACTCCTCTTCCCACCCCTGTGGTGGGCAGCCGGGGGGATGTTGGCGGAGCAGGGTAGGGGCTGCACTGCTAGAGCTTTCCTAGCAGATGCTCTTCTCCGCCCACGACCAGCTCTGTGGCTCCTCCACCTGCTGACTCCCAGGCTCCCTCTTGCATAAATTACTCCATGAGGTTGAGGATCATTTTTCCCACACCTGCCTGGGGCTTCAGAGACCTGTTCCAAAGCATCTGGAGCTGACTTTGGGCAGAAAACAAAGGCCCATCCATGATGGATGGGGTGGAAAGTCCCTGCTGGTGAAGCAGCGCCTCCCCCTCTCTGTCCTGCTGTCCCCACTGTGTGCGAGTGCTGGGAGCCGATGGGGTGGCTCAGGAGCTCACCTTCTGCTTACGTGTTCAGGAGGGATGATTTATCTTTACTGCTGCACTTGGCAAACACAACCCCCAGTGCTAATTGCCTTGCTTGCGTGGGAGTCGCTGGGTGCCAGTGCTGGGGCAGGTGGAGATGCTGGAGGCGGGCCGTCAGGGCTGCGGACACACCGGAGGCCAGTTTCAGGGTCACAACGCTCCAACAGCTGAGTGTGCACTGGGGGGTGATGCTGCTCCGTGATGCATTTATGTGGACCATAATAGATGGTTGTAGCAAATTGGGATAATACATTTCTAATTAATTAATACACCGTTCTATGATCCTATGATTTTATGATTTGGCTGGGCAGTTGTCCCTTGGTCCATCTCAGAGTCCCTGTGATTTAGTAGTCCCCTCTATCTCTGTATAAAATGAAAAATCTGTGCCTGACTCAGTTCAGGCAGGAAGATCCTCGCCATGCCTGTCTCACTGCAGCATGCTCCACGTTCATCACTGCCTCTGGGCAGCGGGCAGGCACCTGCTGCTTTGATAGGGCTGGGCAAGAAATGCTATATCCAAGGAAGAAAACCTGATCTTTCCAAAATTTTCCCCCACACAGAGGGAGGCCAGCCTGGTGGAGTCTACCATGAAAGAGAGCAAGGGAACAAGTTCAGTCTCAAATTAGCAAGACTCAGTGGGTCCAAGGCAATGCCCTTCAGCAGGCGTCATTCTTTCAAGAAATATTTCTATGGTCTAAGTTTTCTGCATTTGAAATTTCAAAATCAGTATGTTCCTAAGAACAATTTCAGTTGCAATTAATTGTTACCTTCTGGGAAAGTACCGTTTAATTGAAAATGTGGGGGTCAGTTGGAGGAACAGAGGGCTGGCTCCTGCCAGCGTTCCTGCTTTCCACAGCCTTTTGCTGATGATCTTGATCTGGAGCAGATGAGGTTTCCATGTGGAGAGGAGTCCAGGAGGTGGGGATGACCTTGGCACCGAGTGATCCCAAACGCACTCCAGCAGGCTGCATGATGGGATGCTGGGATCCTCTGGAGCATCTCCTCTCAGTGCTGAGAACAAAGTCCTGCCCTCCACTGTGGGCAGGATGGCAGCATGCAAATGAAGGCTGCAAACTCAATTAGACAAAGAGTATAAAGACAGCCAAAAGCCTTCGTCTGCCAGGGCCAAGTTACTGGGCTTGTGGCATTAGGAACTGCTTTAAAGGCTGTAATCTACACCAAAGCCTTCGTTGATTCAAATGGGGCCGGAGCCAGGACCAGCTTTGGACTGCATTGCTGTGTTTTTAAGATTTTCCAGCGTTTGTAGTTACAAACTCAAGGGGCTGGAGGCTGGGCCTGGTGGGAAGTTTTCCAGACACTCAACACACACAAACAGCGTGGGTACCAGCCTGATAGGGCCACCTTGCCAGGAACCTTGGAAACAAAAACCTCACAGGCTGTGAAATACCAATCCTCTAGAACTCTAGCAAGTCTGGTGAATTTCCCAGACCAATGGCTCTTGCTGCTTTGAGGGCAAATGTTGTTTGTTAAAGAGTGCTGTCATTCCTGTGACAATGCATTGTTTTCCTCAGCTTCTGCTGGAGATAATTGGTTTCAAAAATGCATGGCTTCTGAACGTACCATCAGAGGGGAGGACACTGGGAAAGAAATTGGGTGGACAAATGTTTTAATTGTCCAAGCAATAGTGAACCCTTTTAGCAGGAGAGAGTCTCACACACAGAGGTGCTGGTGGAGGGACTTCTGGAGGTCTCCAGCCCAACCTCCCATACACAGCAGGATCATCAGTGTCGCCATTGAGAGCAGGTGAGGAAAACCTTCTCTTCCTCCCTTCCTCATCCACGTATTCCTTACTGAGGTGCTTCCAGTGCCCATGTTGGAAGAAGGCATCCTGAATTCAAACCCATTCTCCAGGAGGGCCCATGGCATGAAAGCCTGTGATGCTTAAATGGCAGGAGAGAGCCAGGTAAACCTGGAGAAGTGAAAAATGAAGCTAATTTTCAGCTAGATACCTAGACACATTTGGACTCTGAGCTGAGTAAAAGCATGCAGAACTGGGTCCTTGAGGTCAGTGATGGGACCTGGACTGGGGACAGCTGGACCATTGCACAGTGACAGTCACCTGCTGGGGACCGTGTGGGACTGGGTTGCCTTGGGACTAGAAGGAAGGTCTGGTTTGGATTAGGCTTCCTTTGTGTGAGATACTGATACAAGACATCCAGATGTGCAGGGAAGTGCAGAGTAAGATGTCCTGGCTTCCCACTCTGCCCATGCTTAAGAAACAGAGGACACCTAAACCCCACGTGCCTGTTTCACCTGCCTGCAGCCTTGCATGGAGGCCTGTATACTCCTGCCATTTCAAACACTGTTTATCAGGCACTGGATCCTAGTCTAGATGTCTCCAGGCCCTGTGGCTTCAAGGTCAGGGAAGCCCTTGCTCTATGACTGATCACAGCACCATCCTGGCCGCTGCACAACATCACCCTTGAGTCTCGCCAGAGTGAGCAGCTGGTGTTGTGTAGGGCTTGAAGTGCAGAAGGAGCCCTGGGACCTCCTGGGAGCTCTGTACTGAGGAATGCCCCAGTCTCATGCCATGGGGGATCCTGTGCCCTACGTAATTCACCCAATAACCCTACTGGACAAGCTCCTGTGCAACCTGCTCTAGATGGACCTGCTCTGGCAGAGGGTTGGACTAGATGATCTCCAGAGGTCCCTTCCAACCCCATGTGATTCTGTGATTCTGTAATTCCCATGTGCTGGAGACACCTTGGTCACCCTGTGAGGCTGAGTCCCTGGGCAGAGGCAGTGGGGGAGAAGCTTGCCCACTTACCCCAAGGTTTTCCCAGTCTGTTTGCCATGTTTGCAGGGAAGTCACAGGCCTACACTGCCAGATGCTATGTCAGCAACTTTTTCCCCCACATCTCCCTATTTGCTACCCTGTCTCATGGCCTCTGGACTGGCTGGTGCCTTGCAGCATCATGGTGTGTTTCCCTGCCACTCTGTCTTCATCCAGGGGTCACACAGTTAATCCTGACCCTGGATCACGGCCGCTTCTGCGGGCGGGTAATTGAAAATGCCAGAATTCCCTGCTGACCCTCCTGTAATAAAAGCAGTTCCCCCGTCCGGTAACCTGACACTCCGGGGACCAGGATCTGTCAGGAGGGCTCTCAGAGATGCTGGAAAACTCCCAGCTGTTCACCTCTTTTTTTTTGTTTTGTTTTTTTTTTTTTTTACCCCTGGGTAATTTCAAAGTGTTGCTGGGAGAGGCCATGGGCTGGGCTGGCTTTCCTCTTTCTCTGTTGTGAGTGTTTTCCACAGCAAATGTTGACTCTGTCTGACATGACATGGGTTAGGGGTATTAAAGTGATCAGAGATAGGGGGTTTGCAGCCAGTAACCCGACTCTTCCAGCTAAGCCAGCAGAGGAATGGAGACACTTTGATTATACCGGCATCTCAATAGCACTGAAACACTGCTGGGCAAGGAGTGAAAGGCTGGGACTTGCAAGACTGGTAGGTGAAGGAGGGCAGGGGGCTGGCTGCAAAATGGGGGGCAAATTGCAATTGGTAGCATTTCAAATGGCTACAAAGATCATGAAAGAGAAGCTGCAGAAAGAAGATGCTTCAGGAAGCACTACTGAGGAGAAGGATCTGGGGGTCCTGGTGGATAGCAAACTATCCATGAGCCAGCAATGTGCCCTTGTTGCCAAGAGGCCAGTGGAATCCTGGGCTGCGTAGGGCAGAGTGTGGCCAGGAGGTGGAGGGAGGTCATTCTCCCCCTCTGCTCTGCACCGGGGAGGCCACAACTGGAATCCTGAGTCCAGTTCTGGGCTCCCCAGTTCAAGAGAGACAGGGAACTGCTGGAGAGAGTCCAGCGTAGGGCAACAGAGATGCTGGAGGGATTGGAGCATCTCCCTTACAAGGAAAGGCTGAGAGAGCTGGGGCTCTTGAGCCTGGAGAAGAGAAGGCTGAGGGGAGACCTTCTTAATGCTGACAAGTGTCTAAAGGGTGGGTTGAGGGAGGATGGAGCCGGACTCTTTCCAGTGGTTCCCAGTGACAGGACGAGGGGCAACGGGCACAAGCTGGACCATGGGAAGTTCCACTCCAATATGAGGAAGAACTTCTTTTGGGTGAGGGTGGCAGAGCCCTGGATCAGGCTGCCCAGGGAGGGTGTGGAGTCCCCTTCTCTGGAGATCTTCAAGCCCCACCTGGATGCTCCTGAGTGATGTGCTCTGGGCAGCCCTGCTTTGGCAGGGGAGTGGACTGGATGATCTCTAGAGGTCCCTTCCAACTCTGACAATTCCATGATTCTGTGATCATGGTGCCCCTTGCAGTCGATCCACAGGCTGGAGCCACACAGACTCTGCCATCAAACGGCCAGGTGGCGATGCAGGAGATGCTGTAGTGCTACAGATGCTCCCTGTGCTGTTGCTCTGGCTCCTGGCTGTGTCTCATCCAATTTTATTCACTTTACAGCAGCAGTGCAGCTTTCCAGCCTGTGTAGTGGGACCTTCCACAGCTTCACAGCAGCACCGAGGCTCTAGGGGCTCTGAAGTGGGGTATTGTGGACATTACCTGCTGTGTAGCTGGAGGTGGGTTTGTTTCATAGCATAACGTCACAAGGGGGTCAGACCTGCTGAAAACCAGTGTCAGCAGCCCCTGGTAGTTATGGTGGACCAAGAATCAGGACCTGACACAGAAAATTGCCCTCTGTTATCAAAGCCTGTTAGAAAAAAGGGTGCTTGTAGCCCTGATGGGTCCCAGGCGATCAGATGAACCAGCACGTAGTGCCACAAGGTGTCTTGCTCAATGTCTGCAAGGAAGATGCCTGCTTGTTCTCCTGTATGGTGAGTCCTGATAGACTCTTATAGCTTTATTCTTGGTCTCTGTGTAGTGAAAGGTAGAGGTGAGCTAGGGCATCATCTTGGGATATTGAAGAAGCAGGGCTGAAAGGAAGGTAACAGCTCTCAGATGGAAGCTCTTGCTGTCTGAATAAAAGAGGAACATACCCCAGTAAGTATCCTGAGGACTTCTGGTCTTGTTTGGCCAAATTGAGATAACCTGGTGCTTTTGAGATACATGAGGGAAACACATGAGCTTCCTAAGAATGTCTCTAAACAGTAAAACTCAGAGACATAAAGCCAAGGAGGAAAATGGCCCTATTTATTTCTCATTTACCCAATACAATTCTTCATTGTGTGATGCCCCCCTGCTGCTTTTTGTCATTTTTATCATAATGAATTGCCCTAAGCTTTACACAGCAGTTTCACCAATTACACTCATTTTGGATGCATGTAGGATCTCTCGCCCTGCTCCCAGCAGGACACAGGGGGTTGTTGGAAATGCAGAAACAGCCTGGGTCCCCAAGGCGTTTGGTCCAAATCTGCATCAGCAGGGAGATGCAAGGAGTAAAGGAAGCAGGAGTTCTCTCCTCCCTTCCTCGAGCTGGGGAGCAGAGGTTGAAAAAACAGTGAAGGTGCACAGGGAAGAGGGAACAGAACAAGCTGTCTGAGGACTGGGCTGAGTCAGAGACTTGTCACGTTGGACACACTCAGAGGAATATCAGACCTGAGCGAGGAGGTGGATGCTGTCTCTGTAGTTAAGAGAGATGGTTATTGACTTACTGAGATCAGTTTTGAGTCTCATACTTGAAAAGGAGGTTAACAAAAAATTGAAAAAGGTTTGGAAGAGAGTAATCAGATTGGTATGTGGGCTGGCAAATCTGTGAAGTGCTCAAGAAACTCAGTCTACTTAGATAGTAGAAAAGAAGATGAAGATAAAATATTTTCATGATCTTTCAGTTCTTCCACAAGGAGAAAATTCTGTTTCTAGACTCCTCCTTAATTTAGCTAGCAAGACCAGAAAAGTTCCAGCAATTAGAAGCCAAAGTCCATAAATTTCAACCTGAAAATAATATGTGCATTTTAGAACAGAGTAAGTAACCATGAAGAAAATTCCCCAAGAGGCACGTGGGCTTGTCATAGTTTGCAGTCCTCAAAGAAAACTGGATGTCTGTCTCTGATAATGCACAGGGTCACCACAGGTGTTTCAGCTCTATTTAACTCACTGCTTGGGTTCTGTTGCCAGTCTCATGCAGATGTTCAGACCTGATTGTTACAGTCGCTTTTTCCCAATTTTCTGCAAAATTGACATGTTCTTGCCCTGTCTCATCAAGCTGCCATGGATTTTGCAGTGTGACCTTTCAGATATTGCTGCAATTTGAAAGCGCCTACTTCTCCTGGAAAAATTAGATTTCTTTCCTTCTTGTCTTCTTCGCTTTCATTCTTTCTTTTAATCTTTTTTTTTATCATTTTAAGCAGGCAAGCCAAAAAGAAGTAACTATTTGGTATGGAAGTAAAACATTGGTTATAGCAAGCCCTTTGCCCGTACCTGAGATCAAGCAAATCTTTAGTTAAAGAATCCAAAGCCTCTTGTGGAGGGATGAGTGATGGTTAAGCTGCCTCTGCTGTGATGGATCTGTGCCACCTGGGGTTTCAGTTTCTCTTAGCAGAGACTGCTAAGCAGCCCTCAAGGCTAGTGGGTATGGAGCTCTCTGGTTCCTTGCCCACAGAGGTATTAGCTTGCATGTCACCGCATCCACATGGAACAATGCTGTCAGAGGGAAACCTGGACATGCTTTCTGGCAAGGATGTAAACCTGTAATGAGAGATTCACAAGTAGGTTAAAATAGGATCCCTTTCCTGAACAAATCATCATTTCTTAATTATCTGGAAATGTATGCTGATCTACAAGAAGCTGCCACCTCCTGTCCTCGGGAGCAGCTGCCCTGCCTCTATCATCCAGCTGCACTGAGGGAGGCTCTGCCCCGTTCACCATCCTCAGGAGGTGCCACGAAGGTTTTTTTCCCAGCTGACACCTCCGTCAGCAGTAACTGCATGCTGGGAAGCCAAGTGCGCTTCAGAGCCAACACACTCTGGGTGCTGTTCTATAAGACTGGGGGGTGCGTGGTGGGGACCATTGACAAAAGCTGGGGTGACTTCAGTTTCATAATCAGAACCCAGACCAAAAGATTTGATCTCTTCTTGTTTGTTTTATTCTTTTGAAGAGATGTTTTTTAAAGTGCTGAGTATTCCTCAGCTGGTGCGACTGGGAGGCAGGATGTGGTGGGGGTGGTTTACACTAATGTGGCAGAGAAAGATTGTGCTTTATGATCAAAAGTTGTCGTTTTATTTCTGGAGCTACTCAAAAAAGATTAAAGGGTACTAATACAGAGAGGCTGATAACTAGGGAAGCCCCATCCCTGGAGTTTTAAAGATTCAGCTAACAAAGCTCCACCTTCCCTGATCTGGTGTTTAGGGTCATTGTGGGACAGATGGGTTGGACCAGAGACTCCAGATGCCCCATCCCGCCAGCTTTTCTGGGATTTGCTGCTATTGGAACTGAAGGGTGCAGTGGAAGAAGAAGGATCAGCAGGCGAATGTCTCCCCCGTCAGCCTTCATGGCTCTGGTCTGTGCTGGGTGTGGAGGCACTTGAGCCTCTTGGTTCACCCCTCTTCCCGTCATGGGCCCTTTAGCTTTCACCAGACATGAACAGGGCCCCTGAGCTGATTACCTGGGCCAGAAGTGCTGGCCCGGGAGAGGCTGGAGCACCATGTCAGGTTACATCTGTCTTGCTGCTAGACTTAGTCCACAGCACAGCTCTGGTACAAAGCACAGCCAGCAGAGGACAGGATGCCTTTTCTTGCCCATTACCCTTTTGCTAGATTAGAGCATTCGTTCAACATGTCTTCTCAGACCTACCTTGACACTGCCAAGACCCAACCTCGGGGTATGTGTGAAGCGTTGTCCCCTGTGCTGTTGAAGCTGCTGCACTGCTTTTGCGTGTGTTAAATGCTCAAGGGGATGAAAAGCCTTGTGGCTCTGGTGCTTCTCTTACCAAACCCAGTTGCAACTTTAGGTTTCTGCCCCAGTAAATGTTTGAGTTTTCCTGGGAGACAGTCCAATAAATAGGACATAAGATCCCAAACTTTCCATGAAGTGGCCTGAATGAGGGCAGAGAAGAACCTAATGAGGTTCAACAAGGGCAAATGTAGGGTCCTGCACCTGGGGAGGAAGAACCCCAGGCACCAATAGAGGTGGTTAGGGGTGGCTCTTCTGGAAAGCAGTACTGAGGAGAAGGATCTGGGAGTCCTGGTGGATAGCAAGATTTCCATGAGCCAGCAATGTGCCCTTGTTGCCAAGAGGCCAATGGAATCCTGGGCTGCGTAGGGAAGAGTGTGGCCAGTGGGTGGAGGGAGGTCCTTCTCCCCCTCTGCTCTGCACTGGGGAGGCCACAACTGGAATCCTGCGTCCAGTTCTGGGCTCCCCAGTTCCAGAGAGACAGGGAACTGCTGGAGAGAGTCCAGCGTAGGGCAACAGAGATGCTGGAGGGATTGGAGCAACTCCCTTACAAGGAAAGGCTGAGAGAGCTGGGGCTCTTGAGCCTGGAGAAGAGAAGGCTGAGGGGAGACCTTAATGCTGACAAGTGTCTAAAGGGTGGGTTGAAGGAGAATGGAGCCAGACTCTTTCCAGTGGTTCCCAGGGACAGGACAAGGGGCAACGGGCTCAAGCTGGACCATGGGAAGTTCCACTCAAACATGAGGAAGAACTTCTTTTGGGTGAGGGTGGCAGAGCCCTGGCAGAGGCTGCCCAGGGAGAGTGTGGAGTCCCCTTCTCTGGAGATCTTCAAGCCCCGCCTGGATGCTCCTGAGTGATGTGCTCTGGGCAGCCCTGCTTTGGCAGAGGGTTGGACTGGATGATCTCTAGAGGTCCCTTCCAACTCTGACTTACCCCTTGTCCTATCACTACAGGCCCTGCTAAAATTTGAGACCTTCTTGCCTGGACGTGCTCACCTTTTGGTATTAAGCCAGCATGGTTTGTGAGGACACTGCTGTTTTAGCTTTGGCATTATAGCCTTGGCAAAACCCAGTGGTTACACCTGTGTCCTTCGGGGAGGTTATGGGTATGTGGCTCTGCTGGCAAAACCTGAGGATGGGGTACGTCTTAAGCCCCATCCTTCCCATGTGTCTCCAGTAGCTGAGCCATAGAAAAGCTGGATGAGATGAGCTGTCCCCACCCACAGAGATTTACCCTGCAGAGCTGCCCCTAGGCCAGGGAAGTCTACTAAGCTCTTGGTGGATTAAGGTAAACTGATGAAGGCACAAATGCCAGCCTAGACAAGGGTCTGGCTGTGATCAGTGTTCTGTGGCCATGTGGACACATGGGGTGATGACCTTAGAAGCATCCCTCACACCCCCTTGGTGCTTCTACCCCAGAGGGGTCATCACATGAGAGATGTCAGCTGCCTCCTCTCCCCATGCACTGCAGATTTTGTTGCAGCAGGGGACAAGTCATCTGCCTTTTTACATCAGTGGATTTTCATTAAGCTTGTTTTACACTCCAGTGGTGGTTTTGGCTTGGTTTATTTCTCCAGCAATTTGGAGAAGCCAGAGGGCTCCTCTAAGAGGAATCCAAAGAATCTGAGGCCATCCCAGATAAAGAGGATGTAGAAAAGTGCCTTCAAGGACTCAAAGGATTCATTTTTGCCTCCAAGTAACATGGGGCTTAAGGGTTCCAGTCATAAAAAGTAAGTTTTTGTCCCCTGTGGAAATTAAGCTCTGTTTATTTTTTGCATTGCTGCTGCACGCGTGCACCTGGAGACACCATCCAGATAATTCTGCATTTGCTTATACATTCATAGGGGTGACATCTCAAAGTGATAGTGGCTCTTAGAACTCGGGTGCTCCAAATCTGAGCTATATGTGTCACAGGGCAGGTCCCTTATTCAGTATGCATTTTCCTTGTGCACAGTAATTCCAGCATCTTCCATGAGTAAGGGACAGCCAGGTGAGCCAGGAGGTGAGGGACTGTCTTTGGCACAGGGCAATTTGTGCCATTGGGCAATTGTCACCAACTTAGTGACCTTTCAACCTGGAAGTGAAAAAAAAGACCATTTTTCCAACCTGGAAATTGTTCCTAAAGGTCTGTTTCTTTTGTCATAAGGGAACAAAGAAGAGTCATGGTTCATGGAACAAGATGACTGATCCCACAGGGCTGGGTTAAATACTGCCAGTGAAGCTTTGGCATCAGCAGCCCAGGTGTGCTCTGGCTGATTCTGGAAAGGGCTTGGCACAAAGCAGTCTGAAATAACAAAGATATTATTATTATTATTATTATTATTATTATTATTATTATTATTTATTTTGGTCCTTTTTGCAGTTTGTTAAATCTTTGCTTTGAAATACTTAGAAACCCAACGGAGGGAACCTATGCATAGATTGTTCAGAAGCAACAGCTCATGAAAGTCACCTTAGGTATTTTGAGACTTTTACCATCTTTTCTCAGTTGAGTTCATCACGTGTCAGAAAGTGCGTGTCTCTCACAGTCTTTTCTGTTGTGTTTGTCACTTCACCATGTCCCGTGGCATGGTGACATTGACTATGTTGTAGTTCAAGCTGGTCACAAAGCGCTTGATGCTTCTATCAGAGCTGGAGCACACCTTGCGATGAGAGTATTGCCGAGTGGCACTATCCCAGACTGGATGCTCTTTGTGTTCACTTCAACTGTTTTCACCTACTTCCTTTTTAGCTATTATATTACATGCATTAGATACTGCTGGGGGACCAAGCTCCTAAGCACAGTCTCTGCCTCTGGAAGTGCTCAGTAAAATTAGATAAGACAGGCAGGGAGTGAAAAAGAGACAGGATGGCTGGCCTCATTTTCCAGGTAGAAAATTACAGTGCAAGGGGAAAATGTAGAGGCACAAGGTCTCCCATGTGGACTTAGAAGCAGAGCAGAGAACTGCATGCGGGACCTTCCAGCCTTGGAAGTGGTGAAGAATCAGAAACAGGGTACAAGAGCTTTCAGATACCAGCTGCCTGAGTGTTTGTGTCGCTATCTGACTAGAAGCTGTTCCTTCTGACTAGATTTCAGAAAGTCACTTTGAGGTCTGGCTGATTCCACTAAACTGCTTTCAAACTCAGACATCCAGACCCAGCCCATCCCTTACAGAGTTGGGAGCCTCTCTCTGCACAAGCTGTTGCCCTCACCTGTGGTGAAGGTGTGTGATGAGGACCAGGTTTTGTAGCATTGCAGCGTGCTGGGCTCCATTAGCAAGAGCACAGGCAAAAAACTGAGGGGAGTGGTTGTTCCCATCTGCTCAGCACTCATGAGAACACATCTGGGGAACTGTGTCTGCTTTGGGGCTTCCCAGAACTCCAGAAACATCAACAAACTGGAGCAGGTCTGGCAGGAGGATCGTTAGGATGGGCCAGGGGCTGGAGTGCAAGACATGAGGATAGCTGAGAGAGCTGGATTTGGCCAACCTGGAGAGGAGGAAGCTGAGGGGCATCTAGTTACAATCTCCCACTTCAAAAGGGAGTTTAAAATCGTTAGGATGGGCCAGGGACTGGAGTGCAAGACATGAGGATAGCTGAGAGAGCTGGATTTGGCCAACCTGGAGAGGAGGAAGCTGAGGGGCATCTAGTTACAATCTCCCACTTCAAAAGGGAGTTTAAAGAGACGACACAGCCAAACGCTTCCCAGAGGTGCACAGTGACAGGACAGTAGTAATGGCCACAAGGTGCAATGAGAGAAGTTCCAATGGGATGTGAGGAAAAGCTTCTTCCCCACAGGAGCGAGGCAGCTGGGGACTGGTGCTCTGAGAGCCTGGAGGATCCCCATCCCTGAACGTATTCAGATCTCAACTGGATGTAGTCCTCAGCAAAGCGATCTGACTTTGGAATTACTCTGCAAGCCAGTTGGACTAGAAACCTTCAGAGGTCACTTCTAACCTAAAGCTTTCTTTGGTTTTATTATTGTGCATTTCCTTGATGTCTGTGATAACAAGAGCAGTTGCTGAGTAGATGCAATAGTGGAGGTTCCTGCATATCCAGAGACACTCTGCCCCAGGTGTAGGAAAAGCGCTGAAGTTGCTATAGTGATTCATCTTGCCTGCCTCCTCCCCGACATGCAGTGTATTTGCCTCCTTAAGTCTCATTAGATGAGCCCCACCTCATCCATTTGGTTCTTTTTTTCTGAGCCAGATGAGGGCAGGTTCCCCAGGTAAAGAGCTGCCTGGGCCATGGCTGGTCACAAATGATTCACACATGCAGGGAAGTGGGAGGAGAGCATCTCAGGGACCTCACTCCTACTTGTAGCTGAGGAGCTTCTCCAGCTGCAAGGTCAGCCATTGAACTTGTGTTTAAATTATGGGACATTGCCACGTCCCAGCTTTTTGGTGGGATTGGTCTGGGTGTATGCAGTGCCTGTCCTGGAATAGTCTGTGTGAGTGTGGGGTCAGTTCCCAGAGTGTATGCAGCTCAGATGTGTCAGAGAGACCACGGGCTGCATACTCATCTCAGTCCAGACCCAATCCCTGTGGCAGGGTCATCTGTAGCTTGGTCACATCTTCCTTCCAAGGCCTTTCTTCACAGAGAGAGAAATGTTTGTCTTGGAGATTGCAGATAGCCTAAGAAATCTGTGTTGATGAAGAAGCAGCAAGCTCTGGCAAGAGCTGACAGGCTCCAGAAATGTCACTTGTGTTTTATCTTAACACCAGCATGAGCAACTACTCCCAGGAGTTTGTAAATACAGGCCCTGAAATGGTGGGACTGGGACATTAAGGTGGGAGGGAAGCAGTGCTGTAAGCCAAGGAGCAAGGGAAGGTCTGAGTTGACTGAGTTTCAGACTGGTGGTAATGAGGTTTGGCTTAACCAGAAATGGAAGGAGGGATTGGCGTTTGAGGGGGTGAGGAGGAGGTGAGGCTTTGGTCTCAGTATCTGTTAGAATCATAGAATGATTTGGGTCAGAAGTGACCTTTAATGATCATCTAGTCCACCCACCTGTGGTGGACAGGGTCATGTTTTCACTAGGTCACGTTGCTCAAAGCCCTGTTCAGCCTCACCTTGAACACTTCCAATGATGGAATTTCACTGCCTTCATTCAGTTTTAGTAAGTGATGGACAAAACCAGAGATTGCTAATGCTTTGCTGAGGCTAATCTGCATTGCACCTTCCTTCAGGGGTGAGGAAACCCGGGGAGGTGAAGGGAAAAGCAGTGTGGCAGCAGATTTTTCCTTTACCCATACCTGATCCCTACTCCTCTTGTCACACAGGTGCTGGACATCCTGGGAGCTACAGTGCTCTGAATCCAGAGACCCAATAGTGAAGGGGCAGATGGTGGATCAGAAAAATGGCTTTTATTGGTGTATTTTGAGAGGAGTTGCTGAGGTGTAATTCATTACAGTGATGAGCAGGAACATGCTTCAGCCACGCTGGTCCAAGTAGCACAGTCCAACCCCTGCCGTGTCTGAATCCTCAGCCAGAACGGTTTCTGTTGCTGCTCGTGATGCCAAGGGAAACCAGTCGGGAGATGGGTGAGGGGTGCTTTGCTTTGTGTGCTGCTCCTCCAAGCTGTTTCTCAGAGCTGTCAAATGAGTTGTTCTTCCATGAAATATTGAAAAGGTTAGACCCGGTAAAAGCTCTTCTGAGTGCAAGCCTCTCTGCAGCCAGGCCTGGCATGCAAGCAATGGAGAAGTTTTCTTGCTACCACTTCCCAGTCCTCTCCCACCCCTGAGGCTTCTCCTCTGCCCTGAAGCTGCTGAAGCAGTGAGTCTGTGCTGCCAGGCGTGCCAGGGCTAATGCTGGGCTGGAGGTAGTGCTCCTAAGGCTGGGCTGGGACTGGGTGAGGGCTGGGATGGCCTCTGGACTGAGGTTCATGGAGGCTGCGTGGGCAGTGCTGGGCGCAGGGTGGGCAGTGACACATGCTGGGGGTCACAGTGAGGAGGAGGCAGCAGGGGCTGGGTGTGCATCGGCCCCTCCAGCCAGGGCAGGGGGCTGTCGGCTGAGACCTGCAGTGCTGTCTGTACCCCAGCCAAGCGGGTGGAAAGCACCTGGCCCTGTCTGCAGAGCAGGATCGGAGGTGATCAGAGTTTCCCAGGGAAGTGGCAGCTCTGTGCCGTGGTCCCTGCCCCATGGACTTGTTAGCACAGGTCCCCGGAGGACAGTTTTCCCACGGTGTGGCACCAGCCGGGACTGCACTGCTCCTACCTGGCCATGTGTCAAGCCACGTAGACAAGGCCGGGAAGCAGGAGGGGTGGGCAGCCGGCTGGCTTGTCTGAGGAGCTGCTGGAAGGTCCTATTGTGCTCAGTGGGACAAGTGGCGTCTGTGGGTGTGCTATTTCCAGGGCACTCCGACGAGGCGGGCGACTCACCATTGTCAGCATGTCAGGTCAGGTTTGCGTTGCATGCTCAGGCTGCTGAATGCACCTCCCTTGATTGGCATTTGCAACTTGCAGACCCAGCACACTGAGGCAGAGAGGAGCCGCTTGCTTCCTGCGTCTGCCCGTGCTGTACAAAGCTTCTCTATGCAAATGTCGAAGTACAAAACCCCCTGTTTCCCCGTGGCAAGCAGGGAGGATTGCGTGTTGCTGGGCTGGCAGGGCTTTTTCCAGGGGAACAAGGCTGTGTTTGCTCCAGCCCTGGGCTCATTTTGCCTGGGAATGATCTGTTTTCCCACCTGAGATGCTGCCCTACATGGCTTCTAATTACAAACTCTTAGTGAGCGGTGGAAGCATTTTGTTATCCCCTAACTGCTCTCTACAGACAGCAAAAGTCAGGATCTCCTGACCCGTGAGAGCCCTGCCACTGCTGGAAGTGAATTCAGCAGCTCCAAACAGCAATAACACACCCGCCTGCCTCCCACCAGGGGATGCAGGTGGTGCCCGTGCAGGTGTCTGACTGAGGCCTCTCTCTTGCTCTCTCTTCCAGCTCCTTCAGCTGTGTCCATCATGCACCAGGTCAGCCGCACCGTGGACAGCATTACCCTCTCGTGGTCTCAGCCTGACCAACCCAACGGAGTCATCCTGGATTACGAGCTGCAATATTATGAGAAGGTACTGCAGGACCTTGGCAGGGTTCAGCTGCAGGCTTTTGGGCGAGGAGGTGGCATGAAGCTTCGCGTAAGGGAATAACACCGGCTACAGCAGTTGGTTGATCAAACAGCTTATTTCTCTTGCTGCAGTTTGCCATGTGAGTGGCAGTGGCTGTCAGCCTGCTGGAGCCCAGTGGTGGTTCCAATGACCCTGTGTAGACACTGCAGCTGTGTAAAATCTACTGGTCTTTCAGGAGGACCTTCACCTCTCCAGTACTTGTGACAAGTGGACCCATAGCAGGGAGATCTGGGTAGCCAGGGTCCAGGGTCTAATTTTTCCCCTTCCCCTGTGAGGGCATTGGTGGGCAATGGGGATGGTGGAGATGTCACAGAGTGTCCCAGGCTGGACCACACTAGCTGAGTGCCTAGCCTTTGAGATTTTGTGTAATGCTGTCCATCAGTGCTTTTACACCAAAGGTGAGTTTGATGTCTGTGGGCAGCAACCTGAATACATTTATCTAGTGTTGTACCAGGGAGAATCTGTCCCGTACTACCATGGAGGGTCTATACTGCACTGTGGAGTGTGGGGAGGTTGATGTGAAGGGGTCCCTCAGTTCTGCCTCTTTCATCCCTGAGGAACATGCCCCTTTCACCTCCCCCCTGCCCAGACAAGCAGAGGTTCTGGAAGCCAGGACTGTGCCAGGGTGTCCATCCCATGGGGCTGGAGTTGTGTAGCTGCTGAGAGACCTGAACACCATGTTGATGTTGGTTCCGGGATCTGCCAAGCTCTGCCTGGCTGGTGGACTTCATCTGTGTTACCTGGGGGAGATGGAGAGCAGGAGATTTCACCTTCCAGGAATCTGCCCCCTTACACAAGAGCTTATAAACTATACATTAAAAATTGCAAACTAACTAATTAAAAAGCTTTATGATTAAATGGAACTGAAAATATTTTTCCCAGCAGCTGCCAGAAGAAATTATTAATCCCCCCCCACTGCTTGCCTGTGACCTATTTTCTCATCTCCAAGAGCCAGAGGGAGAAGGGGGGGGGGGGGGGGGGGCTTCTTTGTAAGCTGTTAAATAGGTCCTGACCTATATTGCATAAATCACAGCCATTTATTTGACCCTTGGAAATGATCCCAGAATATATGGCAAGATGGATGAGTAGGTAACAAGACAGATCTTGAAAGCGAGTGGGTTCCTTTCCCCCGGGACCCTTGGAGTAGAGACAAGATCTGAGGGAGTTCATTCTCCTCCTCTTATTTTCTCTTAATCTCTCCCCCTCTTTCTTTCTTCCCTGTCCCCTCTATTTTCTGGAGGAGGCTATAAATAAAGGGAATTTTTGTCTGAAGAGGAGGCTGCTGTTTGTGGCAGGTCTTAGCAGACAGCCACAAGGTCAGCATCTGCTTGTCCCATCATCAGAGCTTAGGGCACAGCGTGTCCCTGATGATGGGGATGAGTGGCCCAGGACACACTCAGGTGATGCTTTTCACAGCAGCAGGCTCTCAGGTGGAGCCCTAGCCCTGGCAAGAGAGGACAACACAAGCAGCCCCCCATGCTGGTGCTGAGGTGCTCTCTGCCCTAGTATTTTAAAGTCTCAGTGTATGTTTATTTGAAGGCCCTTTTGTTTAAGAAGAAAGGCAAGTCTTTATCTCCTCCTCAACCAATATGTATGTCATTCTCAGAAAGGGATCATGGAATGGTTTGGTTTGGAAGGGACTTTTCAAGGCCAGGAGCTTATATTTGTTCTGAATCTACCCTCTTTTAGTTTAAAGCCTTACCCCTTGTCCTATCACTACAGGCCCTGCTAAAAAGTCTTATAAGCCCCCTTTAATTATTGAAAGGCCATAATAAGGGGTCCCTGGTGCCTTCCCTTCTCCAGGCTGAACAACCCCAACTCTCTCAGCCTTTCCTCATAGGAGAGGTACTCCAGCCCTCCGATCATTTTTGTGACCTCCTCTGGACACGTTTCAACAGGTCTTTCCCATGACGGGGACTCCAGAGCTGGACGTACTGATCCAGATGGGGTCTCACCAGAGCAGAGAGGCAGAATCATTTGAACCTCTTGATATATTTTTTGTTGGCGCTTTGTTTGAAGAAGAAAGGTGTGTCTTTATCTTGTCCCCAACAAAGGTTTAAGTCATTCTCAGAAAGGAGTCACTGGGTCAAACCTTAGGCCCACATCAAGCAAACCTCAGAGGATTTGGAAAAAGGTTAAAAAAGAAGTTGAATAACTAAGAGCTAAAGGCAGGGCCTGGCAGTGGATTTGTCTCTCCCCAAACTCCTCTCTGTTTGTTAGCCTTTACTCTGAAGTCCCAGTTGCACACTCAAGGTCTGATCCATCAGTAGTCAAGCCAAGGTCTTCATATGCTTCAGCTGGTCAGTCAAGAGCCCTCTGCTCACTATATCCTTCTCTGCCTACTTGGCAGAACTGAGTCTCGTGTTATTCTGGCCACTGCAGCGCTGAGTTTTGCAATTGAAAGCCATTTACTTGATCCTTGAGAACAATCCCAAAATGTGCAGCTTTGGATATGCTGGGCTCTTCCCCTGCTTCCCATCAATGCTACAATTTGGATGGGGTGTGTGACACATCCCAGGTGTGTGCTCACTCGACTGCTGTCTGTACAGAGGTGGTGTTCTTCCAAAACATTTCATTGCAAACTCTCCCATATGGATGTGAATGCTTAGAAAGTATCTCTGGAGCCAGAGTTGTTTCTAGTGGATTTTTTTTCCCCAGTAGAAAATTATATTTTATTAGCATGAAAACAGTTCAAATGTAAGAGTAGCAGCATACGCATCTTGTATAAAAAGTGTTTTGGGCCTTCATTTTGAATTGATTCTCTTCTATATGAAGACATAAATTAAAAAAAAAAATGCAATAAGTGTTTTAGTGTTAACAGAAAAGAGCTGTTCACAATACCTGAAACAAAGGTATATTTTTGTTTCCATTTCATGGATTATTTATAACATTTCTATTATTAGATGCTATTAAAATGCCTGTACAGAGACAGAGTTATGATTTTCTTTCACATGTAGTTAGAGCAGATCAATGCACATTGTTACGCACCAAATGATGTGTCTGCTCTCTATAGTCCTCTCTTTAGTGTATGTTTTTTTACCTCCAAGAGGCACCTGGCAATGTTTGTTTTATTAAAAAAAGTGAGTGTTGCCTTGATTTGGAAAGGGCATGGTAGTTTTTTGTCCAAAGTTGCCAAATTCATCCCTGAGTGTGGGAACTGGAGACCCACTGCAGTGTGAAGCACTGCAAAGAATAATCAGCTCTCCTTCTTATGCAAGGTGATTTGGCTTAGGGTATGCCATAAGTTGCCCATTTTGTAATTGTTTGAAGACCTTCAGCCCATTCCTCCTGCCACGCTCGGTCACCAGTGCAAATGTTTTAGGAGGCCCAGGAGCCCTTTGATGTCTCCAACCAGTGCTGGTGAAAGGGCATGGGTTGGCCAGGGGCCTGAAGGGTGGGGGAGAGGCAACCTGTGGCAGCTGATGATGGAGGTGGAGATGGGAATAGAGCTGGCTGTAGCCTTTGTGGTGCCCAGAAGCTTCTGGCAAGGAGCCCAGCATCCTCAGAACTGGGTCGCACCAGGGCTCATACCAAGAACATCTGGAAATACTGCTCCCGGGCTGGCTTAGAGGACTTTCCCAGTCTCCAGCCTGCAGTGCTGGACACCAGCATCCCTGAGCCTGAGGCCAAAGCTGCTGTCTGGTGTGTCCCACTTGTCCTCAGGATGGAGCAAGAACTGGGATGTCCCTTCTCCCCATGCCGCTCAAACCCTTGGAAGGGGCTCTGTCTGGGGAAAATTGTGAGATCAGAAAGATTAAGAGAAAACCTTGCCAGGGAGACCTGCGCTAGGTTTCCTGCAGTCCCAGTCCCTGCCCAGGGTCCATGCTGCTTCTGTCGAGGGCTCAGTTTTCTTATGAAGGATCCAGACACTCTTACAATAATGCACTTGATCAGATACCTTGCTGCAAGGGCACAAGCTCTTGAGATCTCCACACAAGTGGTGATCCTCATGAGAGTCCAGGAGCTGTGGACCCCGTGGATTCATGCTCAGCAGGATCCTGTTGCCACATCTGAGCATCCCTCCTAATGCACTCGATCACATGGGGGCTGGAATTCAGATGTGTGTGATGATTTGGCCCACAGCCTTGGACTAGCTTTGTCTGTGTGACTCTGCTTCAGGAATCACAGCAGCATGCGGCTGTGCAGACACACAGAGGAGCTGTCTGCCAAATTAACTCGGTTGACATTTTTCTTTGGGTTTTGTTTTTTTTGTTGGCTGATAAAACATGATTTTTTAGAAACAATTTTTTGCAAATCCTTCGAGCGTATCACAGACTATCCATGTTTCAAGAAACTCTTTGGTGATCAGACTTCAGTTTCAGCTCAAATTTGGCTCAGGGGAAGAGGAACCAGATGAGGACTCAAAATCAAACCTATGAGGTTAGAAGACGTGTGTTATTTTGAATTAGAATTTCCAAACTCAAACCAAAATCAGCAGGGAGGGAAAAAAAAACAACCAATCACCAAACCTCTGCAAAAACCAAGCTGGGAGAAACAGCAAACGCATTTGGACTATAAACTACCTGGGATGCCCTGAATCTGCTGGAGAAGCCCAGAGGGGCGAAAGGGGAGAAGTGTTTGATGTGAATTTCTGGAGAGGTGATGGCTAAGGAATATGCCACAGGGAAAGAATAGGTCTGATAAGAGAGGGTGAAGAGGTGTAAATGCTCTTTCCTTTTGGTCTGGGATTAAAGAATAGTTCCCGCATGAGCACACCTTTCTGAGATAGACGGACATCCATTTCCCAGGCCACAACCTGACTCATAAGCATGCCCATCTCATTCCATTTAAAGTCCTCCAGGAGCAGCGATGAGGTTCCCTCTAACAGTCAGACAAATTATGTTAAAACAACTGTGTTGTTAGTGCCATCCAAGGGCCTGGAAGGATTCATCCAAGCCCTTGAGCACTAGAACTGTAAACATTTCCTGACCTATTTCTCTCCTAGCCTGCCTGGGAAAGGTCCAAGGCAGTGCTGAGGCCCGATCAGACAAACAAGGCAATCAGTTTTCTGTGTGCTCATCTTTTCTTGATCTTTCTTGTCTGTGTATCCATACTAGAGCTTTTCATTGTTATTAGTCTAATTTGCAAACACCCCAGTGATACCCAGGCACCTTCAGCACCAGATCCAGATAGATAAAACTGATGTTACAGTTTTTAGGAGAGAAAACTGTTCCTGAACATTGGTAATAGTGGAGGTCTCCCAGGCACTTACAGAGCTGCTCTGCATTACCCTGCAGAATGATCTGCTGTCGGCATTTCCAAGCCTCTGGATTTGACTGCACACTTGGAGAAGCACATTCCTGCCAGACTACTCTCTTACCAGCCGTCCACACAAGAGCACCGCTCAATCATAAGCTTAATACAAGAAGAATTAACTCCGCGAATGTTGTCTTTCAGCTGCTTTGCAGCTGTGAGGGAAATAGTCTGCACAAACCCAGGACATGAGTATAATCCATCTTGCAAATGCCAGTGCACTTGCAATTCTGCTCTAGCATGATGACTAATTGAGAAAGCACTAGGCTATCCCAGGAACAAGAGGAGAATATTAGTTCAACACAGTCTGCTTTATGGAGCCCCATCGCGAAGTATTGTTCTTTGTGGGCTTCTAATATTGCTGATACCACAGTTTCTGGCTGTGCCAAAGAGCCTCTGAGTGAAGGCACCAGTGCTGTTCTCAGAAGTGAATGAACATGAAAGCAAAGTAACCAGATGGCTAGCAATGTGCAGAGCGGAAAAGAAAGGAGATCAGCAGACCCCAAAGGCAAACTCCATCATTTATTGGTGGGTAGGACAACCTCTGACTCATCCTGTGATCCAGCAGCTAAGGAGGCTGAGGACACAGCTCCCTCTGGGCAAAAGGTGTGCAAAGTTGGGAGCAAGACTCTCCATTGATTTCTACTTCACCGTTGCCCACAGGCAGCCAAAGCAACAGCCTGTGAAACTTGCACCTTTGTGTGAGTAAACCTTCGTTCATCATAATATGGGAACTTCTGCTTGATTGCCTCTTTGATACCCTCTGTCCTTCAGGAGTCCACTGCAGAAGAAATTGGTGAGGAGTGGATGCTTTGCTCCTTGCTGGGAATTTCACTCTGATCTCATGGTAGCACAGGACAAGAAGAAATCCCTCCATGCCCACCCAGTGGAGTTTCACAGCTCAGACAAAAGCCCAGTCCGTTGATCACACCCTCAGTCCCACTTGATGGGATTGCACAAACTATGTGTCTGACTCAGCACAGGAAGGACATGGACCTGTTGGAGCGGGGCCAGAGGAGGCCACATTGATGCTGGGAGGGCTGGAGCCCCTCTGCTGTGAGGACAGGCTGAGAGAGTTGGGGGAGTTCAGCCTGGAGAAGAAAAGGCTCTGGGAAGATCTTAGAGCCCCTTCCAGTCCCTAAAGGGGCCCCAGGAAAGGTGGGAAGGGACTCTTGATCAGGGAGGGGAGAGATAGGCTGAGGGGTAATGGTTTTAAACCATCCCTGGAGGGGTTCAAGGCCAGGTTGGACGGGGCTTTGAGCAACCTGGTCTGGTGGGAGGTGTCCCTGCCCAGGGCAGGGGGTTGGAACGAGATGATCTTTGAGGTCCCTTCCAACCCAAACCATTCTATGAGTCTATGATTCTTCCTTCTGCCAGTCCCTGCCTACTTTTCGTGAGGTTATCTCATCTCCTTGGTGAGTCTGTGTGGGATGGGACTCTTGGGCTTGATGAGCCCTTTGTAGTGATCTGAAGTTAGCAGATCTCAGGAGCTCGCTTGTAAACTTGCCAACTCAGATTTTGAACTGTCAACTGATGTGTTTCAACCAGTGATCCTGCCAAAGCAGCCTGACCTGCCAGATCAGAGGTGTTACCGGAAAGGATGAGCACTTTCAATGTAGCTACACAAATTTGATTCAAAAATCAGTGCTTATGTCTCCTTTTATGGGGGCTCATACTCACAGATTGGCTTTCCTAAGATTTTTTTGTTTTCCAGAAACATTTTGCTGTTTGCATATATTGCTGCTTTGCACTGCCTTTCAGGACTTCATGGCGAAGCGACCTGAGGTTTCTAGCTAACACCTTCATCAGAGCCTTTCCTGAGAGGTGGTGGAGGCCCAGGGATATCTGTACTCCCATTCCTGATTCTGTGTTGCCCTACTAAGAGGCAGGTTTGGAGGAATGACCTGCTTGTTCAGGCCCATGCTCTCCCCATGGTGGTCTCTCCACCCATGCTACTCTGGTCTCCTGTGCTTCGTTCTTCTAGAAATGCAGCACCTGATTCTGGACTCATTTTTCTGATCACAGATTTGGATTTTCTTGGCAGGATCTGAGTGAGTTAAATTCAACAACAGTGAAGAGCCCCACCAACACTGTGGCAGTGCAAAACCTCAAAGCTGGCACCATCTACGTCTTCCAGGTGCGGGCACGTACTGTGGCCGGGTATGGCCGGTACAGTGGCAAGATGTATTTCCAAACCATGACTGAAGGTGAGTAGTCTTCAGCTGCCTCCCTGTAAGGGTGACCCAGGGTCTAGAGACTTGAACAAGGTGGAAATGCAGTGGTGGCAGTGCTCCCCTTACTGTTAGTCTCTTCAAGGGTGCATTGACAAGTCACATGCATTTATTCATCCTGGCAAGCCCTGGAGAGAAGCATTGACACTTGGTGGTCCATGCAAGATAATCCAGGTCAATTTCTGCCAGGCTTACCTGGTATGGGCACATGTCCGGATTTAGAAGAAACCAAATTTATGATTTTCATGTTGATGACAAATGCAGACCTGGGTCTCTGTTTTCTAAATTTGTGCTATTAAATGAAACAAGCCAAGCGAGTTTTCTGGCCTTGAGGCCAAGCAGCAAGGCACAGCATGCATCCATGGCTCTAAACTTTCCCACCCAAGAGGGATAGCTACATCCAGCCTTCCTACTGGGGCACATCCCATGTCATAGCCAACATGAGCCATGCCTGGGACAGCACTAGCTGTCCTGGACCTAAACCATGCCAGGAGGCCCATTAGCCATAGCCATGCAAACGTGGGCAGTGCTCAGGGCCATGGTGTGACCTTGATGAACTGGTTAGGGTGGAACCATCCTGTGCATCAGTAACCCGTTCCCTCTTTCTTGCCTGCCAGCTGAGTACCAGACCAGCATCCAGGAGAAGCTGCCACTCGTCATTGGCTCCTCCGCGGCAGGGCTGGTGTTCCTCATCGCTGTAGTCGTCATTGGGATTGTGTGCAACAGGTAGGTCAGTCGGAGTGCACGAGCCGGGCCTGGGGCTGTGCAAAGGGATGGCGACTGGAGACGGAGTGTGGCAGGGGCAGGAGAGGGGAGGATGTGATGGGAAGATGAAGGGGGAAAGTGATACCCCTGCAGTGCATCTCTCAGCCCTGGCGGACCCGTGCTGGTGCTCAGGACTTCCTTTCTTTCCAGAAGACGGGGCTTTGAGCGTGCTGACTCCGAATACACTGACAAGCTGCAGCACTATACCAGTGGCCACAGTACGTACCGCGGCCCCCCGCCAGGCCTGGGGGTCCGCTCTCTCTTCGGTTTGTGTTCCTGTTCATCATTCCTTGCGGCGTGCGGGGAGGGCTTAGGCCACCTAGCTGAGCAGGCGTGTGCATGCGTAGACAGGAGGACCTCTGTGCTGTCTAGATCCCCCACCATTTCCCATGATCTAGATCCTTCATAGAGTCCGTGCTCTCCAGACCTGTGTGCTATCAGGTGCCAACCATGCGGTGAGCTCCTGTGCATGCTCTACCAACCCCTGGGACATCCAACACACACACCTCCACCTGCCCCTGGAGCCTTACCCTTCTCTGCGGGGCAGCCCCTGCCACTGCACCTTGTCTTGCTACCCTGGTTCCTGAGCGTTGCCCAGCTTGTGGGCAGCAGTGAGACCCTTTTCCCAACTTTCCCACGTCCTGCAGAATATTGTCCTTCTGCAGGAACCCACATACCTCGTGGTGCCTTTTCTGGAGCCCACCCCAGTTCTCCCAGCATCCTAGGAGATATATCTCATATCTGTATATGTAGGTGTATAACACAATGCATAACATGCCCTCTCTTGCAGCCTCCCTCTTCCAACATCCTTGTCTACTGCAAGGCACTCCCTCACATCCTCACATTCCTGCTCAGGACCTCCCTGCGCACCCTGCCTCGCCCCAGTGCATCCTCCTTCCCCCTCACTAACCCCTGGCCACATGCCCTCTCCAACCCCCTTCTCCCCCGTCACTAGAGACCTGTTGCTATAATCATGCTTTGTTTTCATCTCAGTTGTTATTTACCTCGTGTTATACTTGCAGCTTTAGGATTTCCATCCTTTTCATGCCTTGCTCCTGTACTGACCTAGTCCTTGTTCAGGAAATGGAAAGCATCAGCGTTGTTTCAGCACACGACTCACTTTTGCTTCTGCATTTACCTGGGAAACATTTCCCAAAAGGCAGGGCACTGAGCTGCGGCGCTGCCAGAGCAGCAGGGCGCTGGCTGCATCGCTAGAACTTCTCAGCAAAAATCACACTTTAACAAAGATTATGTAAATGCAGCTCTCGGCTGTGTGTCAGTCTGTGCTGCGTGTGTAAACATATATTCACACCTTCTCCTGGGGTCTGGTGCCATGACAGCTCCAGGCTGGGGTGGCATTAATAACTGTGCCTTCACAACTGTTGGAATGGGCTGGATGCCACCGGATGGAGATGAACTGATGACGGCCCTAGGGTGCCTTTTAGCTACATTGTCACTCAAGACACCAGTCCAAGGCACAGTCCCTGCTTGGCTCCCCAGCAGTGATTGCTGTGGAAAGGCTACAGCTTATGGTCAGCAAATTGCCCAGGCGCAGAGAGCCCATAAGCATTGCAGCAACTCCCCTGAATCCTATCAGCATCCTACAGGTGGATCTGGGAGTTGTGCATCTGGTTCTGTGTTGGGCTCCTTATTTAGTGAGCTCCAAATACCCCCCATTTTGGAGCAAGCCAGAGGCCAGCAGAAAGGGGAGCATGGAAAGGGGAGAACTGCAGGACTGCAGGTAAAAGCTGTCTTATTGTGTAGATAGCATGTGATGTGGCATCAGCAGTCCAGCCTCACGGGGGTTCCATGGCCATTGCCTTTCACATAAGCAATCACTGTGTCTTCTGGTCTGCCCAGCAGGAAGAGCTTGGCTTTTGCAATTTCCTCAGTGTCCCCTACAGCTTGTCTTGGCTGTGTTGGGGCTACCAAGAGGGAACCCAGCCTCTCACAAGGTTACCTGTCAGGAGACCAGAGGGCAGACTGGACTGTCCTTCCTGCTTGCACTGTCCCTTGAAGGGTCACAGATGTCCTGGTGGTGGAGTCAGTCTGGCTTGGTGGCTGTGTCGTTAGTACCAAGCACCAGCTGCCTCATAGATCTCCATGTAGACAACCAAGAGCAGCATGTGCCTCAGTTTACATCCCAAGGCAGACCGTCACCGTCTCCTGTCTTGAGTGCTGAGCCCAGGTCTGCTCCACTTTCCCATGCTTCTGTTGGGATGGTGTGCTGAGGCGGAAGCACCGTTCAGAGGAGGCCAGTGGGGCAGAGCTGCAGTCTCTGCAAATGATCCTCTGGCAGTGTTGCAGCATGATAGACATGGTGTGACACTGATGTGTCTATGCACCACTTCCCAAGAGCAAATGCTTCTCCTGCTTTTCCTCTGGATCTGCTGAAGCTGAATCCTGCTGCAGAAGATGTGTGTGGTCACAGATTGCAGTCCTAGCTAACGATGCAGTCCTCCACTGCCCCAGCAATGACCTATGGACCAATATTCATTATAATCCAGCTTTAATAGTCCAGTACAAACAATGCTCTGCATGTTCTTTCTCAAACTGCTTTGCTGTGTCTGTTTCATGCCCTCGGTTATGCAACTTGCTGAGATCAAAAAGACCCTCACACAAATTGGTTTCTCTTTTCCTTGATGCCAGCCATCAGTTGTTCCATTTGCATCTCTCTGTCTGACTCTTTCCCTCACCTTTATGCAGTGACTCCAGGGATGAAGATTTATATTGATCCGTTCACCTACGAAGATCCCAATGAAGCTGTCAGGGAATTTGCTAAAGAAATTGATATCTCTTGTGTCAAAATCGAGCAGGTGATCGGGGCAGGTAGGTGAACTGTGAATGTCTGGCTGGCCCTCAGCAGGACAGTCTCCTTTGTGGTTTCAGGCTTTGGTGAGGGTTTAGCCTTAGGTGTACTGGGAAGACTAGCATCAGGAAGGTCTTACACTTAGCCCCAGCCTGGACTAGCAGGAGCAAGGTGGTCCAATGCTGTAGGAGCAAGTACATCCAGTGCTGGAGACAAGGAATTCCCATATATAGTGTCCAGTGCTCCTCACCAGTGATCTGTCTACCTGAAAGGAGGTCTTTGTTGTGGAGTGAGGGAAGAAGTACAGAGCAGATAGATGATGGGTGGTCAGCTCAGGGGTGGGCAGGGTGGGCATGGTTGGAGCTCATGGGAGCAGGGTCCCTCGGGGAGAAAGACAGAGGTCTGGGAGGCTGACCTGTTTTCCTCTGTTCACAGGGGAGTTTGGTGAGGTGTGCAGCGGGCATCTCAAGCTTCCTGGCAAAAGAGAGATCTTTGTGGCCATCAAGACTCTGAAGTCTGGTTACACAGAGAAGCAGAGACGGGACTTCTTGAGTGAAGCCAGCATCATGGGGCAGTTTGATCACCCCAATGTCATCCACCTGGAGGGGGTGGTGACCAAGAGTTCACCAGTCATGATCATTACTGAGTTCATGGAGAATGGCTCACTAGACTCCTTCTTGCGGGTATGAGATTCCAGGAGCATGCAGCCCAAGTCATTGTGTTGGGCCAGAGGGGGACTGGAGGGGAAGGTTCCCTTCCCCATGTCAGTATAACAGTGCCCTTCACCACCGAGTATCCCCTGCCACCGGGTTAGCTGCTGCACAGTCCAAAGCTCTGTGTCCCAGGAACAGAGGTGCAGGTGGCACCAAAGCTGTCATCTGTTACGTGTGCCCACAAATGCATTTATAAACTCTGCCTCTGTGGAGATGGATATCACAGTGGGACTTCACCTCCAGCTGCTGTCTAAAACTGTCCAGCTCTGTCTAATACTTGCTTACTCGTGACATAGTTGTGTTTTCACATGCAGTGTAGAAAGAGGCTACTGACTGTTTGCTGGACCATGGTGGACTATGAATTTGCTCCTCTCATTTGGATTCTTTCCCTCTCTTCCCCTAAGCAAAACGACGGGCAGTTCACAGTGATCCAGCTGGTGGGCATGTTGCGCGGCATCGCAGCAGGCATGAAGTACCTGGCTGATATGAACTACGTGCACCGGGACCTGGCTGCCCGCAACATCCTGGTGAACAGCAACCTGGTCTGCAAAGTGTCTGACTTTGGCCTCTCCCGTTTTCTGGAGGACGACACCTCTGATCCCACCTACACCAGTGCACTGGTAAAGCTGCTCTTCCAGAGGGGCTGGGATGGGTGGTGAAGAGTGAGAGAGTGAGGAAAGATCCTCCCTTGATGTGGGGAATGCTTTTTCAAGATGCCAACAAGGGCAGATGGGAAAGATCAATGAAATGAACCAAGAAAGATTTTCTCTTGCAAGGTCCTGTCCAGTGGCCCAGTGGCAGTTGATGGGCCCTAGAGTCATTACTGTGGATAGCTGAGCCTCTTCCAAACATGTCTGCAAACATGTATGTGTCCTTGTTAAAGCCCTTACTTGGGATGATGTGTTATACCAGTCCAGCATGGACCAGCTGGGGCTCCTTGGTGATGCTGGCCCAACAGATTTGTTGCCGGAACAGCAAGTCTGGGGACTTTTTACCATCACTGTCCAATTGTGTTGCCCTTCATCCTGGGTTGGGTGACACAGGACTAACTTCTCTTCTAATGCTTGGGAAAATTGCACTTTTAGAAAACTCTAGTATCTGAATTCATGATAATATTTACTTCATAGCCAGCCAGGCTTGGTGTTTTCGAGCCTTCCCAGGTGCAGCAATGAGGAGAAGCGAGACCCAGGCACTTGACCCAAGCTGCCAACAGGATTATTTTGTACCATGAACATCACATTCAATATAAATTGGAAGTTGGCTGTGTAGTTTCTCTCTCCCGTGATGGTGGTGGGTCCAGAGAACTTCTTGCCCTGGTTCCAGAACCCTGAGCCCTTCCCTTCCTCCCGAAGCTGCAGCTCTTGCAGTGTCCCACACTGGCTGTCCCTGCAGGGAGTGCACGTTGCCGGAACAGCAAGTCTGGGGACTTTTTACCATCACTGTCCAATTGTGTTGCCCTTCATCCTGGGTTGGGTGACACAGGACTAACTTCTCTTCTAATGCTTGGGAAAATTGCACTTTTAGAAAACTCTAGTATCTGAATTCATGATAATATTTACTTCATAGCCAGCCAGGCTTGGTGTTTTCGAGCCTTCCCAGGTGCAGCAATGAGGAGAAGCGAGACCCAGGCACTTGACCCAAGCTGCCAACAGGATTATTTTGTACCATGAACATCACATTCCATATAAATTGGAAGCTGGCTGTGTAGTTTCTCTCTCCCGTGATGGTGGTGGGTCCAGAGAACTTCTTGCCCTGGTTCCAGAACCCTGAGCCCTTCCCTTCCTCCCGAAGCTGCAGCTCTTGCAGTGTCCCACACTGGCTGTCCCTGCAGGGAGTGCACGGCTTCCTGGGATAGAATGGGCTGAGTATAATTCTTGTATATCTTATATTAGTGTAGGGATCAATATGAATTCTTTAGTATTATTGTTAATTACTTGGGCTTATCCTATTAAATCTATTAATATTTCAACCCTCATATTTCCTTGTTTTCCCTGATTCCCCTTTCCGGGTGGGGAGGGGTCATCAGATGATAGAATAATTGTCTAAATGACAATAAATTGTTATGGGTTTTCTCAAACCATAATGCCCTGCTGTCTGGGAGGCCGTGATCCTCTTTCATCTCATGTTGGGATCAGTCCCAGGAATGACAGCTTGAAGTGCGATTGCTGGGTGAAGCCCTGTAGCATTACATATTGATCTTCCAGAGTCTTTCTGAATTAGATGGAGAAACATCCCCAGAAATGGTTTTGTGATCATGTAACAGCTTCCCAGGAATGCCATGGTGTCAGTGACACAAGTGCCAGTGAGGACTCATGGTCTGTCCCAGGCTACAGAACACGCACCAGGACCAAAGGATAATTTGAAGACTTTGTTGTTGTTCAGTAAGATTGCAGCCAGGAGTTCTCATAAATCCCATTGTTTGCAAAGGCTGACAGCACTGCTCTTCAGTGATGCTACAGGATCTATGCCTACGTACAATGCCTATGACAGGACTTCTTGGAAATAAGTGTTGGTAGAGATGGGCCATGATCTGTAGGAAATAATTTCTCCCAGATCTTTTGAAGCTGCCAGTGATGAGATATCTGGCATATCTCTTAGTGACTTGTAACAGTAGTTGAATACCTAACAAACACCTAAAAATGTGCACTTTTATTCTCATCTGAACTTGCATAGCTTCAGCATCAACCATTCCATCTTACGCAGTCATCCTATGGCTTTTAGAAACACTAGCAACATTTATTTTTCACAACATGATCCTTATATCCAATTAATTTTCCCTTCGTTAAGCTAAATACGTTGCACCTTCTGGTGTTTACTGCTGTTTTCTATTCCTTTTATTGTGCCTGTAGCTTTTTTCTCTGTCACCTCTAATTTATTCTTCTTGAACTGTAAGTGCTGTAGCAGGACACATATATCTATAATGATAGCATAAGTGCACCCACTGTAAAAGAGTACCTGAAGTAATAGTATCTTCCTCTTCAAAATGCACCATCCTCAAACATCCCAAGAGGCATGACTGTTTTTATTATAAATATCCTAGAGACTTTGTGCCATGGATGGGCAACAGCCACAAGCTATGGCTTGAGAGATTCATGCTGGACCTTAGTAAAATCTCCTTCTCCAACAGGCAGGTGAAGCTCTGGGTCAGATCACCAAGGAGGTGGGAGGTCTCACTGAAGTGAGTTCCCACAAGGATCCTTCGAATATACCCAGTGTTTAATTTCTATTTAGAGCTTCTCTTTCAGCTGTTTTTTTAAATCCACTGCTTCTCAGGATCTCTGTTAAGAGTATGCCTGATGGAGAGGACATTGTGTTTGGTATGGAAAGCTTGGTCTTCCCATCTCGTGGAAAACAAAATATTTTGTCTGAGGTTTGTGGCTGTGAGAAGATTAAAGAACATTATCTGTTTTTCATTCTAGCATGTATAGTGTCTGAGTCCTATTAAGTCCTAAGAGATGCTTAATAAGACATGGTAGTTATTCATTGACAAAATATATTTCTTAATCTTCTCACGGACAATTTTGCTCATTTTTCATCACAGGGGAGAATTTTCCCTTCAGAAGGTCCCTTGAGTTGTCAATGGCTCAAGTCCAAAGACCCTGGTGGAAAATTGGTAGGCTGCAAGGGCTTACGCAGGCCATTGTGATCCCGGTCGTCCCATTGCTGTGTGTCCCACTCTTGTGCACTTCTGTGCGTAACTCCTGGGAGTGGTGAGTCCTGATTTCTCCGGAGCTGCTGTTGCCCAGCAGGATCAGGGAAGACCCCAGTGCCCACCCAGTCCATCCCATTTCCCAGCAGTGACCAAGCATGCCATTCTAAAGAAGGTGTTCACTCTGTCTCCAGAAACTGGCAGGATCAAGAACTGCTGAATCCTGTATATATCAACAAACAGACTGTCAAGGGAGAACTTGAGCTTGAGAGGATGATATATCACTGACTTCAAAGAGTCTGCAGATGTAGAAGGCTGAAGAGGATGGTGTTCTAATTCCTTTTATTCTGCTCTGCAAATAGCTAGGATTCAAAGGAGATCAGTTTGGATTTTTCTACTTTCATAGCCATTTGTTTTTCTACAAAAAACCCTACTAGCACAGTGGGCATTTTGTCGTGCTGAAGATTGCTAAGGCAATAGGCAGATGGAAGGAGTTGAGCTTGTTTAATAAGATGAAGAGGAGGCTGACGGGACACGTGCAAGGGATCTGCAGTACTTGAAGGGCAGTTACGAAGAAGACAGAGCCAACCTCTTTACAGTGGTAGCAGATGATATATAAAGGGAAATAGACAAAACTGTGGTTTAGGAGGTTCAAGGTGAATAATAGTAAAAGCTTCTTCTCCAAGAGTGTGATGCAGCCCTGGGCCAAGTCCCCAGACAAATGGGGGGAATCATCATCCTTTCAGGTTTCTCAGATTTGACTTGACAAGCCACAGCCACCCTGATCTAGGGTTAGGGATAGTCTTGTGGTTCCTTCCTTCTAGGATTTTAACAACATATTGGAGGCAAATATTATGGACACTTATCTTTTTCAATTACTCTTGCTCTTTCTGTTACCTTTCTCTCTGTTTTTTTTTCCTGCAGGGTGGGAAGATCCCAATACGGTGGACAGCACCTGAGGCAATTCAGTACCGAAAATTCACTTCGGCCAGTGATGTGTGGAGCTATGGAATAGTCATGTGGGAGGTTATGTCGTATGGCGAGCGGCCTTACTGGGATATGACCAATCAAGATGTGAGTTGTTAAGAAACAAGGAGCCCAAACACTGAAATTGGGATCATTGCAAGGCCAAAGCATGGTTACAGCTAGACCTGGCCTGCGGCACGTCCAGCACCTTCTCTGCCATGGGAGATGTGTCCAAGGTCAACACCTTTGAAAGAAGTAACGAGGATAACTTCTGCTTTTGTTCTGGTCCCATTGTGCTGCTGTGGCAGAGGATAGGGATGTACAACACCTGCTGCAGTAGGACAGGGTTAATGTGAGCATCCTCAGTGGGGACAGACAGATGTCCAGGAGGAAAGGGAGCAGGCGGGTTGAAAAGGAAATGCTGCCACTGGTCTGCGAGCTCCTGGAGCAGCAGGCAGGACTTCATCTGCAGGAGACCACAGGCATTTGGTGAAAGTCTGTTGTAGAGTCATAGAATGGTTTGGATTGGAAGGGACCTCATCTAGTCCAATTCCCCTGCCATGGTCAAGGTCAGGGACATTTTCCACTAAATGATCATTAAATCTCCCATGGCCAGCTTGGACTGTGATGTGTAAGAAGCCAAGCAACTTGTATGCAGCTAGAAGCCAAAACCTTGAGGTATTTCAGAACATGTTTAATTTTAAATACTTTATGACTCTTCTCTAATTCAGGTGGAACTGTTATGTCCACTCCTTGCTCCCTGGGAACCAGGCAGTTTCCGTGAGCCCTTGCCTCCTTGCAAGGATGACCTGTGGCTGCCAGTCCACACCTTCACCCTAACAATGCCATTCTTCCTGGTTATCTTGACCTGATACCTGGGTGGTCAAGGCCCATCTGTCCAGTGGCAGTGAGTACCATGCAGAGTGCTACACCTGCATGTGTAAGTCCAGAAGACCCATTTGCTGTGGGGAGCACCCAGCTCTCTTCCAACATTGGCTCGCTGAAAAGCTGCCCCTCTTCATGTGGTCTTTGCCTCATGAACCCTCAGGATTTAGCACCAAGGTCCTGAGTAGACACTTGGTGTGCAGAAAGCTTGTCCTCCCACTCTGCTACAAGCCTGGGTCTTTCGAATCTGCATGTTACAGCACCTGCCTGGCTTCCAACTTGTTTTTGAGCTGCCTCTGGGCAGTCCATTGGAAGCCTTCATACTGCCACATCCATCTAATAAGGGGAGAGTGAGAGCCAAGCTCCCACCTGACTCCTGCAACTCCTCTCGCCCTGATGGCAAATCAGACCCTTTTCAAGTCAATATAACTTCATCTGTGCCATGTCAGGTTGGTCTAGAGTGGGACAATTTCCTCCCTAGCTCCTTGTGTCCCCAACACCTAGAGTGGATACATCATATCTTAGCACCTTTGGATGCTCATGGCCTTGCCTCAGCTCCTGGCATACCAGAAGTTTTTGCATTAATTATTGGAACCAAAGGGGAAGGAGTTAGAGACATGCCCACCTCAGAAAGGACTATTCCCTTCCCATTAAGGCTTCATTATCACCTGCAGTTTCAAGCATTTCCCACAGCCAGATGTCACTGCCCTTCTCCCTGCCTCGGCATCCCTCTGTATGCATAACCCTCTGCTGTCTCCATCTCTTCTCCTCCTCCCCTGGACCTCTTCCCTCAATGGTTTCTCCTGCTGCAATGCCTGTGTTGTAGCAGCCCCAATTCAGCTGGCGGGGATGGCAGAGCCTGTGCCCGTCTCCCTCCTGCTTGCTGCATGGCGCCTGTCCCCAGCCTCTTCATCCTCTTTTTCTGCCACAGGACATTGTGCCCCAGAAACTGTCACCACTTAATTGCTGCTGGTCTTCCTTTTGAATGAGCTTGTGGTGGATCCTCGGGGGGGGTTGGCCTCCTGACCCTGGGGTTTGAGCACCCGGGAGGCCAGGAGCAGAGCGGAGATGGAGAGAGCAGCCTCTGCCCCCTCACTGGATGCATCTGCTGGCAGCAAGGCTGGCGGCTTGTTGGGAAATTGTTTGGTCCATGCCAGAGATGAGCCCTCGATGCTTACGTGATGACCCTCCCCAGCTCTGCTACCCTCCCGTGCTTCCCTTCCCCTCTGTCGGACAGATCTGCCATCCAGAGAGCTGGGAGAGGGTATAGCTTGCACCTCTTGGGAAGAACCCCTGAATGGGAGCCCAGAGCTACACAAAGCACACCAACAATGCCTCAGGTCAGACCTTTACAGGCCCAGTGGGGCACAGTTATGCCCACCCAGGGGGGAAGAGGGGAGGGAGGACTCTTCCTATCTGGCACATTTTGGCAGCAGTCCCCATCTGTCTTGGGTCAGCCCGCCCAGCACCTTGGCCACACACATCAGTGTCTGGAGCACTCTCCTAGGCCATTCTCTGCCTGACGATACAGTCCCTCCTAAACCCTTCCAATTGCCCCACTTCACACTCTGATCTGCCACTCACACTCTCTTGGAGCAGCAGCCTCCTGCTACCACAGGACCTCCAGTGTCACCTCTCGGCCAACTCTTCCCTGCTGCTCTCACAATCCCAACTGCAGTATCCTTGATTTTCTTCTATGCAGTCTTCCTGCCCAACAGTGTAATCATCATGCTGCTATATGGGTATGACCAGTCCTTCTCCAGAGGGTGGTACAGCCCTGGGATAGCCCACCAGACAGATTTCTGTCCTTGGAATTATCCAAGTCATGGCTAGATAAAACCATGGCAGCCTTGATCACATGGTGAGAGTAACAAGAGACATCAAGGTCCTTCCTCTGGATCCCTGAAGGAGATTCTGTCTATCTCCCTCCCATTCTTTACCATCACTGTAAAGAGATGGTTATTTCAAAATGCTGCCCCTGATTTCAGTTACTGCAGTATCCTCAGTTCGGCTTTTTATCCTCACTTCTGGTTTTTGTTGCCATGCACAAGCCTGTTTCTAGTGTCCATGGCTCCTTCTGTTTGCCTTTTGTTGCCCATGCTGTGTGTATGACCATAGGATGCATAAGGCCAAGAAGATAGGAGAAGCCTGCCTGTCACATGCCTCTGACAGAGGAACACATGCCCCTGGAAGAAGCTGTGCAGCATCCTCCTCCTTGATTACCCAGGAGAAAGCGGAAGGCTACAGGTGCAGAGTGTCAGGCAGATGGGTTTCCCCTGAAGAAGATCCTTCAGCCCTTGTGCATGTGCTGTTCCCACTGAACATTGCAAGATCATGCATTTTCCCAGGTCGTGTGGTGCAGTAAGGAGAGACCAAACCGGCAGCAGCCAAAGTCTTCTTGCATTGGCCCTCAGAGGTGCAGTCTGGCTTAGGCAAGGCATGCTGCAAACCTTTTGTGCATGCTGTAGCAAAGTTCTCCTGTGCCTGGCCAAGGTCTTGGTCCTCCCCACTATGTGCTTCAGTGTGCATGACTGTGTAGAGATGCAGCTCTTTGCTGCTGGCTCTGTACACCCAGCCCTGTCCTGTGGCATGACATTGGTGCCTGGAAGGGCTAGGTTGTTGGCAGGAGTAGAAAGCACTACTGAAGGAAAGAAAACACAGGGAAAGCTTCCCCTGTGTGTAGCTCATGAGCTGAACTTTCACTGAATGGGGATGTTCTCCTCGTAGTGAACTGTTGCATTGTACTATGCGCCTATCTGAAAACGTGAACCCTTCTCTCTGACTCACATTTCCTATGTCTGGAGCTGTGGGCTCATGCATCCTTGTCAAGGCAGTGGGGATGCTCTCTTTTGCCAGATTAGGAGATATGCGTGGCTCATCAAAAATAGTCAGCAAGGCTGCGTGTGGGCTGAGCGAGGCTGGCATCCCCTTACAGGACAATGTGACATGCAGAAGGCTGGGAGTTAGGGAGAAGTGCCCGGAGTCGCCACTGCAAAGTGGCCGAGGTGAAAGGCAGCAGTAAGTGTAGGTGGAGAAGCCCCACTGCAGTATGGTTGACCCAGTCACCTTCAGGATCCAAGAAAATGAACATTATAAATTAAATAGGTTTTATTGCCACTGTATTGATCTCTTTTTCCCCTCTTGCAGGTGATAAATGCTATTGAGCAGGACTATCGGTTGCCACCCCCTATGGATTGTCCAAATGCCTTGCACCAGCTAATGCTTGACTGTTGGCAGAAGGATCGAAACCATAGACCCAAATTTGGGCAAATTGTAAACACCTTGGATAAAATGATCCGAAATCCTAACAGCCTGAAAGCCATGGCACCTCTTTCCTCTGGGTATGTATTTCTGTCTTCCTTTTGTCCTTTGGCTTCTATTTGCAGACAGTCCTTTGTGTCTATTTGTCCTTTGTGTCCTGGTGGGCACCATCCTTTCATCTCCCTAGGCTAGCTATTTTAGAGATAGCTTGGCCTGTGTTGTTTGGTCCTTTACACAAAGGGCATTAAAAGATGTCAAGGTTACTCTGGTCCCTCTCCTGTGGGCAGGTTAGATCTGGTGAACACAGACAGCTCATTGAGTGCTCTGCACAGTTAGAGGAACATCTTGGTCTCATGTACCTGTGATTGCTGGATGGGTGTAGTTGCTTATGTGGTACAATCGCATATGCAGTGGAGGCAAATAGAGCCTCATCAGGTGGTATGATGTCCCTCTGGACTGGGTGGGGGTACACCAACTTGTGGGAAGCACTGGCCCCATTACGAGAGTGTACTTGTGCAGCCAGGATTTTAGAGCTGCATCCTGTCATCTCTGATGGCTCCTACCTCTTCTGTATGAATTGATCCAGAAAATCTTCTCTGATACTCTGCACAATCCTTCCCTCAGCTGAACAAGAGTGCTTTTTGGGTGATACTTCTTAATATGGTGTGGTGCAGGCACTGTGATTGATGCTGGTCCCAGTCCCTCCAGCTGATGGAGGGCACAGAAATACAAACACTCATCGCTGTTTGTTCTGTTCCTTCTCCGTTTCTGTGTTTCAGGATGAACCTCCCCCTACTTGACCGCACAATCCCAGATTATACCAGCTTCAACACTGTGGATGAATGGCTGGATGCCATCAAGATGAGCCAGTACAAGGAGAGCTTTGCCAGTGCTGGCTTTACCACCTTTGACGTAGTATCTCAGATGACAGTAGAGTAAGTGCCCAGGCTTCTAGTCCCAAAGGACAAGGAAAAGTCTCAATAGTTTAACAGCAATTGGTTGTTATTGAATTAGTTTTCATTTTCACATTATGTAGTTTTACTTTTATAGAACTTGTTGCTTTGTGGACCTGGTTTTAGTCTATTCAGTTTCTGCAGAAATACTCTCTTCTGCAGGCTCTATCTTGTCTCCATTCTTGGATGAGTTTAAGAGTTGTTTAGATGTGGTGTTGGGGGATATGGTGTAGGGGAGAACTTTGTAGAGTAGGGTAGATGGTTGGACTCAATGATCCCAAGGGTCTTTTTCAACCTGAATGATTCTATGATTCTAAAATTCCAGACTGCGTGTCTGTCACTCCCAGGCTCCCCACTGTGGAAATGAAAACCCCCCACAAAGGTCTCCAAAACCCCAACATGGAACACATGGAGATTTCAGGCCAGCATCAAACAATTCTCCAGCCACTCGAGAGCACTTTTAGAATCCGCAGCCCTCTTGGATATATGGCTTATTGACGATGGAGACAAGCATGCTGCAAACAAAGTTCTGCCTAAGAAAGGCCTCTGAAAGCCCAGATGGTTTCAAGTTTGTTCTGAATTGTCCTGCATCCACTAAAAACATCACTCAGTGGCAAAATCTTAGCAAGTTCCTCAGAGAAAGCAGGCAGCTGAAATCCATTTGTGGTGGGTTTTGAAATCCTTTGGGGCTAGCTGGGGCTTTGATGCTTCTGGTGATCGATTTGTGGTTGGTTGCAGTTAGCTTTAGAAACCCTGCCTAAGAAAGCGCCTTGCATTAAAGCCATCTGCAAGTGCTACAATGTCTCTGTGCCTGGTAACCAGGAAGATTTTTTTGGATTTGATGCCTAATTCCACACTGTAAATCTACCAATGAATCAGAATCCGTTCATGCAAAGAGCCCAAATGACCTTTTCTGGCTTTTTGTTCTTATTTGCTGCCAGGAAATTTGCACATGGCAATTCTGACTAGTTTAGTACATCTGTGGTACTGGTGCAACCACATGACCCGGGGGGCAATTTTGGCACACTATAGGCTGTGTTCATATGACAGAAAGAGGATCCATAAAATCTGAAGGATAGGGAAGAAGAACTCTAACTAAACTGGGACATCACACCCGCACCACAACCCAACCCTTCCTAGGTTGAGCTGTTTGCAATACATGCAACAGCAAACAGTTTTGCAGGCAGTCCAGCTAATGAAGTCTGTTTTTTCGCAAATGCGCTCAGTGTTCCTTAAATGCCACTTCTCCCAGTTTCCTACCACAATATCTTCTAAATCCTCTCCGAGTGTCTTCATCACAATCTGCTGGAATTGTGATATCTGCTGGAAATATAACACAGCAGAGAGGCAACAGTCCAGGAGATTCTTGGAATGCATGGAAGACAACTTCCTAACACAGCTGGTGAGCGAACCGACTAGAGAAGGTGCCCTACTGGACCTGCTGATAGTTAACTCAGAAGGTCTTGTGGGGGGTGTAGACGTTGGAGGTCGCCTTGGACAGAGTGATCATGAAATGATAAAATCCTCAATTCTTGCTGAAGCAAGGTGAGGGGCCAGCAGAACTGCCACCTTGGACTTCCAAAGGGCAGACTTTGGCCTCTTCAGGAGCACGGTTGAAAGTGTCCCTTGGGAGACAGTCCTGAAGGACAAAGGTGCCCAGGAAGGCTGGTCGTACTTCAAGGAGGCACTCCTCAAAGCGCAGGAAAGAGCCATACCCAAGTCCCAAAAAACAAGCAGGAAGGGAAAGAAGACCAGCCTGGCTAAATAAAGAGCTTTGGGTGGAGCTCAAGAACAAAAAGAAGGTTTATGACCTTTGGAAAAGGGACCTGGTAGGCAAGGAGGAATACCATGAAGCAGTGAAGATATGCAGGGGGAAAATTAGAAGGGCCAAGGCTCAAGTTGAGCTCATCTTGGCCACTACAGTTAAGAATAACAAAAAGGGTTTTTTCCAGTATGTAAACAGTAAAAGGAAGATTAGGGAAAATGTGGGCCCACTGATGAATGAGATGGGCACCCTAGTGGTGGAAGACACGGAGAAGGCAGACTTGCTGAATGCCTTTTTTTCTTCAGTCTTCGCTGCTAAGGCTGCCCCTCATGAATCTCTGGCCCTGGAGGCAAGGGGGAGGGTATGGAGAGAGGAAGTTTCTCCTCCAGTTGGCCAAACTGGACATTCATAAGTCCATGGGCCCTGATGGGATGCACCCACGAGTGCTGAGAGAGCTGGCAGATGTTATCACTGGGCCACTCTCTATCATCTGTGAAAAATCATGTAGAATGGGAGAGGTGCCTGAAGACTCGAGGAAGGCCAACATCACTCCAGTCTTCAAAAAGGGCAAGAAGGAGGACCCTGGGAACTACAGACCAGTTAGTCTCACTTCTGTCCCTGGGAAGATAATGAAGAGACTCATTCTAGATGTCATCTCCAAACAAGTTGAAGAGTGGGGGGTTACTGGAAGTGGGAAGTGTTTGACCAATCTGATAGCCTTCTATTATGCTATAACTGGTTGGTTGGATGAAGGAAGGGCAGCAGATGTCGTCTACCTTGACTTCAGCAAGGCTTTTGACACTCTCCCATAACATCCTCATTGGGAAACTAAGGAAGTGTGGGCTGGATGAGGGGACAGTGAGGTGGATTGAGAACTGGCTGTGTGACAGGACCCAAAGGGTAATGGAGCAGGTTCAAGCTGGAGGCCTGTAACCAGTGGTGTCCCCTAGGGGTCAATACTTGGTCCAGTCCTGTTCAACATATTCATCAGTGACCTAGACGAGGGGACAGAGTGTATCCTCAGCAAGTTTGCTGATGATACCAAACTGGGAGGGGTGGCTGACACCCTACAGGGCTGTGATGCCATCCAGTGAGACCTGGACAGGCTGGAGAGCTGGGCAAGGAAGAACCTCATGAGGTTCAACAGGGAAAAGTGTAGGGTCCTGCACCTGGGGAAGAAGAATATCAGGCACCAATACAGGTTAGGCGTGGATCTGCTAGAGACAAGTTCTGAAGAAAGAGATCTAGGGGTCCTGGTAGACAGCAAAATGACTATGAGCAAGCAGTGTGCCCTTGTGGCCAGGAAGGCCAGCAGAATCTTGGGCTGCATAGGGAAGAGCGTGGCCAGCAGGCGGAGGGAGGTCATTCTCCCCCTCCACTTTGCACTGGTGAGGCCACAACTGGAATACTGCATCCAGTTCTGGGCTCCCCAGTTCAAGAGGGACAGGGAACTACTGGAAAGAGTCCAGTGAAGGGCGACGAAGATGATTCAAGGATTGGAGCATGTCCCTTATGAAGAAAGGCTGAGAGAGCTGGGACTCTTTAGTCTGGAGAAGAGAAGGCTGAGGGGAGACCTTATCAATGCCTATAAGTACCTAAAGGGTGGTTTGAAGGAGGAGGGAGCCAGACTCTTTTCACCAGTAGCCAGTGAGAGGACAAGGGGTAACGGGCGTAAGCTGGAACATAGGAGGTTCCACTCAAATATGAGAAAAAACTTCTTCACAGTGAGGGTGCCAGAGCCCTGGAACAGGCTGCCCAGGGAGGGGGTGGAGTCCCCTTCTTTGGAGATTTTCAAGACCACCTGGATGCTCCTGAGTAACATGCTCTAACTCTAGCCAATCCTGCTTTGGCAGGGGAGTTGGACTAGATGATCTCTATGGTCCCTTCCAACTCTAAAAATTCAGTGAAAATTCAGTGAAATCTCAAGGGTATCCTCAGCTCATGTCCCCACCACTTCTGACAAACCTCCCTTCCACATTTCTCCCCTGCTTCATAGTAGAGAGAAGGACACTCCCAAGTCCTTTTTCCTTGGGAAATCATGCTGCAACATTACTTGAAACCACCTTCTAATGTCCCCTGGTATTTGCAGAAGTAGATAATCATGTAAGTGGAGCTGAATTGCAATAAGACACTGTTTTCTTCAAATTTGGATAGCCAGCAAAGTGTAAATGTTTGCTAAAGGCTGCTTCAGTTCACCAAATCCACATGGTTTCAACACTGAACTACTAGAAAGCTTTCTCACTGTTTTGTCTGAAGACTGAGGCATGTGGGCCACCAAAGGATCTATGCCCAGGACAGAAAGCTTAGGAAGCACAGGGTTGTGCAGAGAACAGTCTTATTCTGATTTACAGACACGAGTGAGTACTTTGGGCTTTGTTCCAATCAGAACAAAAGCAAATGTCAAAGTGTCAAACTTGGCCAAGGAGGAAAATTCCCCAGCTCCGTACATCTGGGCTGGGGCAGAGGAAGGAATGGAAAGCCCTTGCAGCAGGAAAAGGAGTCACTGTGAGGGACACCATCCTGGGTGCCAGAGTTGTGTAGTGTGCTAGCAGGTTCCCAGCTGCTTTGCCAAGAGGAGTCTGGGTGGCAGCAAAGCTGTGGCTTGGATGTTCACTCTTGCACTGATCTCAGAGGGCATGGGAAGAAGCATGCTCCAGTGGTGGTCTCCAATGAGTTACCACCACCCAGAATGTGTAAATCTGTGGCATAACCCCACACCCAGCTTTCCTTCTTCATGGTCCTTTTGTTCGACCAAAAAGACCAGGTCTAAAGCAAGCTGTAAAGCAAACATACAGGCTCATGTGCTATTCACGCTAGAGGATTTTCTTCCATCTTTCCTTGGAGCTCCTGTTTACCCTTCTTTGCCTAATGACTTCTACTCCAAAACAGGCAAAGGTTTTTCCACTCTTCCTCTTAAGAGTCTGTTCTTAACACTTCTCTTGCCTAAGGAGAAAAGGCAAATGAAAGTCCTTATAATCAGGTATGAGTTAAATCTCATGAATGCCATTCCCTGATCAGAAGAATTCATGACTGAGGTGCATCCACCAAGAGGGAGATGAGTAGCAAACACAGCTGGAGTGATAAGAGAATAGGACCAATGCAGAGTCACACTCATTCTCTTGGCATCACCTTTTTTTTTTTTTTTCCCAGATGCCTAGTATCTATAAAAAATAGAAGCAGTGCAAAAATTAGATTCCCATGATTTAACAAAGGGAAACTGCCCTCAGGGACAAGGGAGCAGAACAGAGCTCAAAGATCTTTAAGGACACTTTCCACAGAGCTCAAGAGCTCTCAATCCCCAGGTGTAAGAAATGAGGAAAGGAGGGCAAGAGACCACCATGGCTGAGTCAAGACCTGCTGGTCAAACTAAAGGGCAAGAAAGAGTTACACAAGCAGTGGAAGCAGGAACAGGTATCCTGGGAAGAGTATAGGGATGCTGGGTGGTTGTGTAGGGTTGGAGACAAGAAGGTCAAGGTGCAGCTGGAGCTGAACTTGGGCTTCTACAGGTATGTCAGCCAGAAAAGAAAGGGCAAAGAAAGCATACCCTCCCACTGATGAACACAACTGGCAAACTGGTAACAATGGATAAGGAGAAGGCTGAAAGACAACAACTTTTTTGCCTCAGACTTCTCTGGCAACCTCTCTCCCCACACCTCTCAAGTGGGTGGACCGCAAGGCAGGGATTAGGGGAGCAAAGTCTCTCCCATTGTAAGAGAAGATCAGGCCCGCAACCACCTGGGGAAACCTGAACATACAGAAGTCCTGATGAGATGCATCCCAGAGCCCAGAGAGAACTCGCTGATGTAGTTGCAAATAACTCCATGATATTTGAAAAGCCATGGCAGTCAGGTGAAGTCCCCGCTTACTAGAAAAAGGGAAACATTCTTAGAAGGGAAGAAAGAAGGATTCTGGGAACTACCAACCTGTAGCCTCACATCTGTGCCTAGGAAGATCATGGAACAAGTCTTCTTAGAAGCTGCGCTAAGGCACATGGAGGACAGGGAGATGATTTGAGAGAGCCAGCATGGCTTTGTCAAGGGCAAGTCCTGTCTGATCAACCTAGTGGCCTTCTATGGTGGAGTGACAACATTAGTGGACAAGGAAAGAGCTATGGATGATGTCTATCTGGACTTCTGTAAGGCCTTTGAAACAGTCCCCCCTAACATCCTTCTCTCTAAATTGGAGAGATATGGATTTGGTGGGTGGACTGTTCACAGCTGGTCAACAGCTCAATGTCCAGATGGAGATCAGTGCTAAGTGGTGTCCCTCAGAAGGTCTGTATTTGGACCAGTACTGTTCAATATCTTCATCAATGACATAGACAGTGGGATCAAGTGCACCATCAGCAAGTTTGCAGATGACATCAACTAGAGTGGTGTGTTTGACATGCCTGAGGGACAGAAAGGCATCCAGAGGGATCTGGACAGGCTGGAGAAGTAGGCCCATGTGAACCTTAGGAGGTTCAACAAAGCCAAGTGCAGGCATCAATAGAGGCCAGGGATGAAGGGACTGAGTACAGCTGTGCTGAGAAGGACTTGGCGGTACTGGTAGATTAAAGGCTGGACGTGAGCCAACACCGTGCACTGGCAACCGTATCCTAGGCCGCATCCCCCGCAGAATGGCCAACAGTGTGGGGGGGTGGATTCTGCTCCTTTGCTCTGCTCTGGGGAGACCCCACCTGGAGTACTGTGTCCAGCTCTGGATCCCTCAGCACAGGACCTATTGGAGCAGATCCAGAGGAGGGCCACAAAAAATTATCAGAGGGCTGGAGCACATCTCCTATGAGGAAAGGCTGAGAGAGTTGGAGTTGTTCAGCCTGGAGAAGGCTCCAGGGAAATCTTACTGTGCCCTTTCAGTACTTAAAGGGGGCCTACAGGAAAGATGGGGACAAACTTCTTGGCAGGGACTGTAGCAATAGGACAAGGGGCAATGGTTTTAAACTAAAAGAAGGTAGATTTAAACTGTATATTAGGAAGAAATTTTTTGAGGGTGGTAAAACATTGGCCCAAGTTGCCAAGAGAGATCGGAGATAGCCCATCCCTGGAAACATTCAAGGTCAGGCTGGACAGGGCTCTGAGCAACCTGATCTAGTTGAAGATGTCCCTCTTATGGCAGAGGTGTTGAACTAGATGACCTTTAAAGATGCCTTCTAACCCAAACTATTCTATGAGTCTTAGTAGCAAAAGTTTATCACTTCACAGCCTCATCAGATCAAAGCAAAAGTAGCAAGTGCAGCCATCATCTGCACAGGGAAAGTGAGATTCACACTGATGAGGGTTTAGCACATCCTGTTCATGTGTCTCTAGGGATGGAAAAAATGGGTTGCCGTGTCATATAATAAGAGAGAGAATCCAAACATGCAAAGAAAGAAACAAAACGATACAGGAGTAGAAAACCTAAGAATTTAAACTGGCAAATTCACTTACAAGCAGTAAGCAGAGCTTGTGGTATTTGGTTTCACACTCTACATTGAGATGTCCAGTACTCTGGGGTGCTACAGGTAGGTAGCAAATGCAAAGATTGGGAGGATAAGCAAGGAAGAGTCAAAGAGAGAGTAGATGTTTCACCAGGTTTGCATGCATCTGTTGCATTTATGGAATGAATCTATGGAGATGTCAGCGCCCTACACACCACAGTCATACATGGGTTTGTTCTGCTCTGAGAAAACGTCTTCTGATATTTATGCAGTGTTTGTTTCTTTTCCTCCCAAAGGGACATTCTGCGAGTTGGGGTCACTTTAGCAGGACATCAGAAGAAAATTCTGAACAGTATCCAGGTGATGAGAGCACAGATGAACCAAATTCAGTCTGTGGAGGTTTGATAGCTATGTGTCCTCCTACTCCTCTTCCTTGAGGCCCTGCTCCCCTTTGCCCCTGTGTGTCCAAGCTCCAGCTCTTGAGTGTTCTGCATGGACCAGAGACAGGCAGCTGCTCTGAGGATCATGGCAGCAGGAAGAAATGCCCTGTCATCAATAATGAGAAGTTGCCAAGAGCTTCTAGAATTTAACCAATGGAAAAAGGGAACAAAAAAAGACAACTATTTAAAAAAAATCTATGAAATATTTTTAAATAATAGTAAAGCAATTGCATTCTTGAAAAGAGCTCTGAGACCAATGGGAGTCTACAAACAAAGAGAAAAAAAGCAGCTTACTCTATTTCCTCTTGCACAAGGCTGCTGCAGATGGGCCCAGGCACCTCTGGAGCAACGAGACTTTTTCAAGAAGATGAATGCAAAGAAAGGTCACAAGAAGCACTTCTCTTTCTCACGTGGAATGGTGGCTCTGGGAATGTCATGCAGCTAGCAGTCCTTCCTGAAAGCCCCTGTTAGCAAATCAAAGGGGAGAGAGAGCTGAAGCTCTTTGGTGCTGTGGAACCAAGTGCATCTCAGAAATTGGTGGACTTCTTCAAAAGCTGAAGACTTTTTTTTTAAAAAAAAAAACAAAACAAAAACCACACAAATAAACTGAGACTAGAAGAGGCAGTTTCCGACAAATGAGAAGGAATCTGTAACGCTTGGGGGGTGGGGTTGGGGAGAACAAATCCTTTTTACATCTCTTACTTTCTCTTGTCATGGAACAGTTTTGTGAGTGACGGTTTCCTAAGGGTCCGTCCATCCACCCTCCAATGGCATCATTGTCTCATACATATCATATGCACAAGACTTTTAGTGATGTCCTCACTAGATGCCAATGATCTTTTCCCAGAAGACTTCCCAAGTACAGTATGTAGTAGTTTTTGATTACAAATGCTGATGTGTACTTTATTTTTTGGTTGTCATTGTTGGGAGATTTGTCCTTTTACCTTGTTTTGTTAACACCAGTTTGTGAGTTTGGGGTTGGAAATTTTTGGTTGGTTGGGTTTTTTTTTATTTTAATGACAAAAAAATGACATCTCCAAGCATCATATCATTCAAGAACTTTAATCCCTTCTCTGTGGAAGGAAAAATTGCAGCTTATTGACAATATGCCAGGAGAAAAATGTTTTTATATGCACATTTCCTCCCATTTGCTTGTTTGTTATTTTGTAATTTGTCATGGCCCGACAGATGTTTCTAACTGTTGGGTTTCCAGTTGTTGGCCAAGATGAAATGACCACCTGCTCGATTCAGGGTTGCTGGTGGAGGGGGGAGCATCATCACCGAGGGTTTGGGGGGAAAAGG
>NW_015090881.1:890250-916297 GCF_001431845.1 Calidris pugnax
GGGGGGGGAGGGAGAGGAGTGGGTTGTGGGAGGGGATGAAGACTCCACGGCTGGCTGTCAGACCCCTTTGGAAATATCTTCCTGCTTAGGAAAGTGTCAGATGGGTGCAGGTACAACTGAAAGGCAGGAGAGCCTGGACCACTAAGAGGAACTCGTGGTATGTCGTCTCTTGGAGTCCGAATTGCATGAACTGTCAGGTTGTGGGTGGTTCACTGCAGTAACCAAACTCTGCAGATGTGATCTGTGCCCTTTGAGACCCAGTCCCTTTGTCAGGCGGTGCATGGGGGCTTTGAGGCAGCTTCAGTCTCAACCACTGTCCTCGAGGAGAGCCTGGCACAGCAAAGGCAAAAACACTGATCTAGTAGCCTGGGTCTCTGGAGGCAAAGTGCTGTGGTTGACGCTGAATGGTCAATCAGTGGATTTATAAATAACTGAAATAAATACTTTAGTTACTGACCAGGTTTTTGATATATGTAAATACCACCAACCAAGCGCAGGGGGGATACGAATGAGAATCAGGCTCATTCTCCCTGTTCAGCACCACCTCATACCCTTTAACACATGCCCACCACCACCCACCTCTGGCCACATGTGGCATATTTCCCCTCATCTCCTGGCCATGGCTAGCAAAATTTGTGTTTACAAGCCCTTGTCTGCCATTGCCGTTTGTAGGGTCTTCCACTCATTTTCAGCAGCATGGGGTGTTGAAGGCATGTTCATCTGAAATCTCTAGTGCAGGATTGTATTTTCATTTGTATACAGTAGCTCCCTGTTCTTGCATCCAAAAGTGCATCTGTAGTTGTGTGAACATCAGCAGCAGGTGTGTGCTAGGTACACAGGGACATTCTGCGCTCGTTGCCCACGGTGCATCCCCTCTGACAGCAATGCCATTGCCCTGCATCTCTTTCAGATGGCAGAATATGATGAAGAGAGAGTAAGGGGGTGAGGGAACTAGAGGCATGTTGCATGCGGGTGGTACCTGGACATAACCAGCTGCCTGTCCTATATCCAGCTTTATCCTGTGTATCTAGCAACAGGATGCTTTTAATGCCCTTGCATTTAAAAAACACTGCTCCTAGAAATGGACTCTTAAAGAGCAGTATGCAAAAATCAATAGTGTCAACTAAACCCCATGAAGTGTTTGCTGAGGGCACACAGGGAGACAAGAGGCTTCTCTGTGCACCCTCTCCTGTAGAAGTGTGGAGCAGCAGTGAGGACTGCTCACATGGTAACTGCTGTATTTTAACGAGGAACAGTTGTCAGTCTTTCCCAAAGGCATGTCTGAAGCTGTTTGGTGGCAGTTCAGGGTGAGGGAAGCATGGTGCTGTGCCAAGTTGTCTAGCCACAGCCAACTGGCTACTTTACGTACAAGGGAGCTTTGCAAGGAGACCTGACTCTCTAGAAAACTCACCAGCAAATTCCTGTGGGGCAGCCATGTGGAAGGAGCACATGTTGTCCTTCAGTTGTCCTTCCTAGGCAATTCTTGACTGTTCTCTGCCATCCCTTACTTTCCTGCAGACACTAAGGAGGAGCAATGGCCATGTAGCATCCCTTCAGAGCCAGTCATTATTAGACAGGGCTTGGAAGGGCATTTCAGGTCTACTTCATTTGGAGACATTTTGTCTTAATGCACTGAATCTCCTCGCTGACTAGCATCTACCTACCAGACCCAATCCACTGTGAAGGATGGGACCATACCAAGCTCAGTGCCACAACTCACCAAAGCTGTGGCAGCTGTCTGCAGGACAGAGAAAGCACATTCTTGTCTCTTCTTCTGACCAAAAATCACATGGTGTTGGTACTAAAAGTAGCACATTCCCATCTATTTATATCAGGCATCTCTGTGACATCTGTCTGTATTTGGCTATGTAAGACTAATGGAGAACTGGACCTAAAATAGAAATGATCCATACCACACTGCAATTTTCTACATCCCTCAAGGTCTCCTGTGAGCACAAGGAACCAAGTTCCTGTAAAGTACTTTGGCCATAGGTGAACTGCTATTACTACTATGAAATATGAGTCTAATGGCAAAATTCAACTTCACAGGGATAACATGTAACAAGGGGAAAAGGCAGTGGCTAACACTGACACTGTGAAATGCTGGTGTGCATATGCATGTGTGAATACTTAACAAAAATCACCGCAATGAGATTTTAAGGCAGCTTGTTGGAATGTTCACATTTCCGACTTACCCTTCTCCTACTCTATTTCCCACTGCCATCCACTGCTGTGGGTCACCTGTTGTCTGGTGACAGCAGCCAGTAGGAGGGCTGAGCAGGATCCTAGGTTGAAAATACTAAATTGGTTGGCCAGCAGTAAGGTCAAATCATGCAGAGCATCATTGGCCAGAGTGGAGAATAGTAAAAAGTTAAAATATATTTAATGGGTCATTTGTAGCTGTTGCCAAAAGCCCTTTACCTGGAATTAACAGCACAGGGGTGTGGCAGGCAAAAGGAAAAACAAACTTGTAAGATACAGCACTTGCCCTTGCCAGCAATGGGGGCACAGAAGCAGCACTATGAACTGCACTCCCCCTCCCCAAATTACCTTCCCTCCTCCCCAGTAAAATCTCAGAATTAGCTTTCTTAATGGAGATTTGTGGTTTTCAGTAGCCGAGGAGCTGCTTGCTACAGGTCTAGCTTCTCCTCTCCATGGTGTCCTCGCTACTGCTTTCAATGGCAGTAATCCACATGCAGGGCTTCTGTGTGATCTGTGTAAATGTGGCTGTCACAGGGTTTACTCCTTATGAAGTATTAATTTAGTATTATAATTCAAATGTGGTGTTAAATCCCACAACTCCATGCTAGTCATTATGTAGCAGAGTCATCTTGTTAGCATTGTTGGACCAGTATGCACCAGTGTTAGCAAGAAGAGAACCATGTGCAGTGAAACATAAAATAGTGCCCCATGGAAGGCTGGGGAGAAAGCACATCTTCATATAGCTCTGGCATGGAAGGTCTGCCATAAATGGACTCTTGGCCAGCTACAATAGCAGGATCATGCTCACTTCACTGGCTGCTTAAGCACTATCCAGTGCAGAGTTCCCCTCTGGTTTGGCATGTCATGAGCTAAGGAGAGAGGATATTTTATCAGTATTAGGTGCTGGCTATACTAATAATGCTTTTCCCCAACCCCTTGATGTTGTTATTTGAATTGGTGTTAAAGGAGAGGGTTTTTTTCCTGGTAATCATCACGCAGGCTGCAGATTAGCAGTGGACTGTAGAGAAAACCTCTTGGTGGGCATGAGCAGTTGAGAAACTTCTTGTTATATTTTCCAGGCTGATTTATATGAAACCTGGAGTAAAGGCTTGCACTCTGCTGCAACATTAACAGTTGTGTCCTCTGAAGATATAATAAATCTGTGGCTGCCTTGGATGTATGAATCCAGAGTGTCTGGAAGTGTTAGTGTTTTCTGGTTTGTTTTAGTGGAGTGTGTTTTTTTTAATCTTCCTTCCTGTGTGTCTAACTTGAGTCTGATTTAATTTAGGTCTTTTTCCATCTTAAAAAATTACTTACAAATTCTTCACATATAGGATTCACCATTTCCTCCTTCAAAGTTATATGAACAACTAATGTAGTACCAACATCATTTTTATAGTCTGCTGGTAGTTGTCCAATACTACTAAAGGTATTCTAACAATTATCTTCTTTGCTGTGTTCCCCTCCTTTTACACTACAATCTTGTAGTGAACTAGTGAACTAGTGTTTGACATGTTCTCCGCTCTAGGACCAATAGTCCTTTATCTCAATCATGTAAGCCAAATGACACATCCTGAGTTGCATGATCCGAGCTGTACCTGCTGGCAGTCAACACAACCACATTCTGTCCTGGAGCTCTAGCTTGTGACTTGAGCACTGGTCCCATCTGCTTGTCATGTTGGTTCCACTGTGTTCACAATTCAGTGCAATTCTGCCACTGGCTGTCTCATGAGCAATTCACACCAAAAAATTCTCTTCTGTATTGCTGATTTCATCTTGTCATTGCTGAGGGCTGTTAGAATCCTCTTACTATGCAGAATCTACATAGTTTTTTTATCTTCAGTCACATTTTGGCCTTGTGTTTAGACTTCAGCAGGATGACTTTGCGTCTTGTAACTATTGATCCCTTCCCAAAGACAGGACACAACTTCAGTCTGTGTTTGCTTCCATATGTGTTGCACTTTTCTATAGTTCTCCTAGAAAACTCCCTGCACTCTGCAAATATTTTCTGGAATTTACTTTATTGCTCTCCCTCCAACTCCACTGACAAATGTTATTTGCAGAAATACTGGAAGCAAGAATTCCTCTCTCCCCACAAATCTTTGTTTTTCATGATCTGCATTCTCAGCCATCTTACAGTTGATTCAGCAGTTTCTTTACCTTTTTTCCTTTATTCTGCAAGAAATTTTTCTGCAGTCCTGTGCTTTGTTGGAGCGCAGCAACAGTCCCACGTCTGTTGCACTTGCTGATCACTGACTTGCCAACTCCAACCACACACTGTTAGATTTTCATAGTACCCCTGATTGCCATTCCTGCAAAGAAGCCACAAGACTTGACCTTGCATGCCTCATCGTTTTTCAGGAGCTCCATTTCACCTTCATGAAAAAAGAACAAGAAGCGTTTGGTTGGTTCTTTTCCAGTTCTTTCATTCCAGTAAATTGCAGGAATTTTTCAGCTGCCCCAACTGCAGCTTCTACTTCTACCTCTAAGGTCAGTCTTTAGTTCCTGCACAGATGTCATACTTTGATGATTCCTCCTAAGCCTAAGAGGAAAGGATTGAACATTGTCAAGTCCTTAATAGCCAAACAATGTTAGCAAAAACTATTGGAAGGAGTTCAAGGAGGACTAGGGGGAAGCATGTTATTCTAACCTGAGGTTTAAGCTGACAGTCAAATCACCCTTTTCCCCAAACTGCCTTTCTCCTGCACTTCCAGCTCACTGACTCCTGTTCATGGTGAGAGAGCTGGTTCATGAGTCTGGGGGATGGAGGCTGACAAAAGCACCATGCTCCAATTGAACAGTGCCTTGCAGGCAATGTGGGCACCAGCCTGAGACAGATGGTGCGGTGAATCCACACCCTTGCTTGGCCTTTGCTGGTGGAGAATAAATGTGAAGTCTCTGATAGCTAGCAAATATTAGCACTCAACAGCCTTCACACAAGAATGTCATTATGAGCCAGTAAATCTCTGATGTGCTGGCTTCTCAAATGCTGACTATACTTTTGTTCTTCTCAACTCAAAAGGTATGCACAGAAACTAAGAAATATACAGGTATGGGCCTGAGGAACAGCCAGAAGTCTTTGGGAGGTATAAAAAGTAAATAGATTATGAATCCTCGTCTGTCAGAGGTAAACCATAATGATAAAAAATTTCATTAAATCAGGAAAGATGTGAGTAAGGTGAATAAGCAGCAGTCACTTTTTCTCCCAGCAAAAGCACTAAGGCAGATGAAGCAGAATATTCTTTGGCACAAAGCACAATGATTGAAGGGTGGAACTCATTGCTGGAGCACATTGATACCAAGCATTAGATAGATTCAAAAGATGACTGGACAAATTTGTGAAAGAGCAATCTCCTCAGCACAAAAATACCTCTTCCAGTTCCTCTGGGTCATGGATGCCTGGGGGCATGGGGTTTATAACAGAATTCCTACAACACTTCTTTTATAATGTCATATTCTTGGAACTGACACATTTTAAATCTCCCAAAAGCCCAAACAGTCTATCAAGTATAATTGATTTTCTGTTCTTCACTCTTTCTGGTGAAGAATTTCTGTGTGGAGCCAGAGGGCTTCCCGTATCAGAGGAAACGATGTGCTTCCTCCTCCCAAATCCTTGTGTAACACAAGGCATCTCTGGGGCTTAGAGCTGTGGCGTGTCATCAGTGCCTCAACCAGCAGCAATGACACAAAAAGGGACACTGTCTTGGTGGTCCATCATGCTCTGGATGAGGAAGCTCTCTATGGAAGCTCAAACCTTCTTTTATGATTCAGAGAACATTTGTTCCTTCCTCTGCTGTTATTGTAGGACAGCTTTTATTGTAGGACAGCCCAATCGTCCTGTGAGGAAACCAAGTTGCAGGGCTATAGGTTTCATGTTGGCCAGCCCAGCTTCTAGTGACAATTGTATCTGTTCCCATCATACCTGAGGACCTCACAATCTGTAAAGCACATGTCCTAGAGGCAAGCCAAGGCTTTCCACAGGACTGGGCTACAGACAAATAAAGAGAAATAAAGACTGGCAGCCATAAAGAAGTCAGAGTACAATTCCCATTTAAACATCAGGAGTTCCCAAAATACTGCAGTATTTCTGGAGTAACAATTTGCTCAGGGTCACACTGTCAGGATGTGGCTAGGTCCCTCAGGCCAGTAGAAGCACTGACCATCTTGCCTTCAAGCTCCAGAGTTTTCTTCCAAGATGTTCAATAGTGGTAGGAAGTGGGACACCCCAGCTCACCCCACCCAGGATAAGCCACATGCAAAATGGGCAGACAAGTTTGATCACCCCTCTCCCATGAAACAGTGAGACTATTTGGGCAACACAAAACCTGCTTGAGCAGGGGTGGAAAGACTCTTTGGAGGGAGAGGGAGTTGGAGAGAAGAAACATGAGCTTTAGCTCTCAGACAACTGCAGTTTGTGGGTGCCCTGACATGTGCCCCTTCTGCAAGGAGAGTAATCCCTGGTGCACACATCTCCAGTGTGCCAGGCTTTGGTCCTTCTCCAAGATCATCCAGATTCTTCTACTAAGATTCTGGCATCCCTTTTTGCTTCTTTGTAATGGCATTCCTAACCCAAGACCACACATCACCCTTTGCCGTCCTGCTAGAGCTGGATGGGGAGAAATCAGGGACTGGAAGTTTGCATCTGTTCTCTCACTTGTGGAGCCAAGCACGGACTCCTACATTGGAGGGTGTTCTGTTGGATGCCCTCCTTCAGTGACCTCTCCATCCATCTTTCAGTCTGCGACCCTTGCACCCTTTTCTTTTTTATTTCTTGCCCTCCACCATCAGCTGTCTGTTCTCTGCCCTCTGTCCCTTTCTCAGTATAGGAGAGATGGGTGGTTTTTTAGGTTTGGGCCATCACCAAGGATTCACTTCCTTCGAGCTGGCTCAGCACAGCTCTGCAGGGAACCTGATTTTAGCTACATTTCTTCCCATGAAAAAATTCCCCTTCTGCCTGTCTGTCTTCTCCTCTATGGAAACATCAGCCACCTCACATTCCAGATCTTCCTGGATAAAGAAGTAGAAAGTTGTATGAAACTGGGGCAAGTGTGTCAGGATCCTTGGTCAATGTTCCCATGGAATACTTCAGGGAAAAGGGTCCAACCCTGCCTCTTACCCACAGGTAAATAAGCATGCCCACCAGTCTGAGGACACATTTTCTATTCCCAAGTCTGCTTTGGAAAGACCTTGTGCCACTCTGTGCCATGCCATCTGTTATGGATGGGCTGTGAAGTCAGTCCATCCAGGGCATGCTTTGAGGCTCCACTTTAAGTTTTGTGGGAGTGTTCAAGCACTTAAGCCAGAACCAAGCAGTAGCAGTTCCTGCTGGAGAAATGAGCTTGGTGTTTCAAAGCAGTACCCCAAGTAGAGCTGTGATCCCCACTCACTTAGCAAGGTATGATACAAAAGGTGGTGGGGTGCAGGACACAGATGAGTTACAACTAGGAGCTCAAGGAAATGAGCTGAGCCCTCTGCAGCCCCAAGTGCTATATATCAATGGGCTTCTTAGTAACTGAATAGACAACATAGCTTGTCCGTGTTGCCATTTTAAAAGAGTCCTGAAGGGACTAAAGCCCAGGTCAGCAATGCAAGGGAGAAAGCAAGAAAGTCCTGGAGGGAAGGAAGTCTTGTGCTGAGGTCTGAGGTGAAACAGGAAGGTGGCAGTAATGTAGCAGGGAAGAGAGTGGTTCAGCCCTGTAGCAACAAATCCTCTTGCCTGTCAGGCCGTTGGATCACTGTGGTTTGCTCGTATATCTTCTCCAATGTGACAAGATGTGAAACCATCAGCCTTCACTGGAAGATTTGAGGAGGAGCTGCCTATGTCATAGGGAAGGTTTGTAGGGAGAGGAGATTTTGCTGGGCTCTGACCTCCTTGTCACAGCTTTGGAAGGAGCTGCCAGTATAGAATGGGGGAAATATATGTATCCTTCAACTGCCCAAAGACAAGCGTGTCTAGTCAATGCTACATGTTGTCATCCCCCTAACCCTAGTCCACGCATACATCACCTGGGCTCCAGGAGCATCCCCAACCCTGGTTTCCTACTCTTTGTCATCCTGTACACTGGCCATGGCCCTCCAGACAATGTAACACTTTTCATCACAGTATTTGTATTTTTTTAATTGTGAATGGGGAGATAGTGTGCAGGTCCTTGTTACACAGGGATGTGTCTTCCATTCAGACCAGGGCTTCCCCTGGCTTCGTCAGATGTCTTTTGATGTTACTGAGAAAAATAAAGAAAGAAATAAATCAGATGTATTTATAAAGGAAACAGAAACCCACTGCTCCAATGCCTTTGTAGGAGTATTTTTAACAAAACATTTTTTCAAAATAAATGTGAATTGTAAAGTTTAAAGCATTTGCTTGTGGCTTTCTTTTCTAGGTGCTTTGTCAAACTTTTGCCCCTCCCAATAATCCTGCTTGGGTGTAAGCATTATGGTAGACAAATATGACGGATATTGATCCCTTAGAGAGAGGAAGACATGCCCAGAACTTGTTTAGTGCCTGGGAAATGACTTCAAGATAAACAAATATCACTGTTACCCTGCTTAAAACATTTAGTCTTAGTAATTAATTGACAAGTGTAACCATTTGCTCCACTTGTAAATTATCCTGAAGAACACTTTGTCATTACCTTGTTCTTTAGTTAAAAAGATGCTACAAATTTTTATGTGCACGTTTGAATATTTGAACTTATGATTCCCATAACGGTTTTGCTTGGTTTCATTATTCATGGACCAAGAAGGGATATCTTAGTCCTATGACATTTCAGCTGCCCAACGCATTAACAAACGACTGTAAACAGGAGGAGGAAACTCAAGGCAATGCAGTGTCTAAGCAACTGCCTCCCAGCTTGAACCCCATGTGGGAAGTAAATCATAGCTGATTTCATGAGAATCCTTGACAACCATGCATGTATAATAAAAGAAAAAAAAAAAGGAAAAATTACATATGTAAATGATCACTGAAAATCAGTGAAAGGATCAAGTTCCGTGGAAATTAACTCAATGCTTTTATTTTAATTACTATCCACAAATTCTTCTCTGCAGTAATCTTTCAAACATTAGTCATGCATAGTAAGAGAACTAGGTGTAGTTTAGAAGATTGATATAAATAATATAGAAAATCGACAGTATAGACCATTAGCTGTCATAATCTAACATTTGGCTGCAATAAAGAGTTCAACTCAGAATAAGAACATCAATATTTTAGTTCATAATCCCAGATCTATGATGTCTGATTTTCTCATACTCCTACTTCCTTTCCAAAGGAAAACGACATTTCAGCGTGCACTTGTCAGAAGAAGCTTAGGTTTGCTTGTTTGTAACTGATGTAAATATTTCTGTAGTCATAAGCCACTTCTGTACAGCTACATTTAGAAAGCAGAAGCTGGATCTACATCCGGATCTTTGGGTCAAGACCTGAACCTGCCAAATCCATTCTTTGCCCACAATTGATGCACAACGATTCTGAAATGTCTTGTAAATGAAAAATATTGATGTGAAGCATCAGACTGAAAACAACGAATCTAGCAAGTCTTTTCTTTGGCTGTTATTCATCATCATTCCTTCTGGCACTACAAATCTGGAAATAGCTGAACAGGGCATATGTTTGCCTATTTTTCATGTGATCCTGGAAAGCCCCTAAAGATAGAGAGCCTTCTTTCCTGCAGTGACAGCCTTTCCCAAGAGCCCAGCACTGACAAGCAGCAAGGGACACAAGCCACAGGAGGAGGAGGACCATAAAAAATGGGATCCCTGCGAGGGACCAAGTAGTTCTGAGCCATATGGAAGTGGGTGCAGCTGATACTTGCCCACACAGACACAGACCCTCAGCCCACAGATGGAACAAGCACGGAGCAGGGTCTTGGCAAGCCAGAGAAGGCATTAACTGTCTTTCCATTCTTGAAAGCTCACCTCCCACCCCACTGGCCTAGTTTACTAGGGAAGAGTGTTGTCTCCATCAATGATCACTGAAAATCAGTGAAAGGATCAAGTTCCGTGGAAATTAACTCAATGCTTTTATTTTAATTACTATCCACAAATTCTTCTCTGCAGTAATCTTTCAAACATTAGTCATGCATAGTAAGAGAACTAGGTGTAGTTTAGAAGATTGATATAAATAATATAGAAAATCGACAGTATAGACCATTAGCTGTCATAATCTAACATTTGGCTGCAATAAAGAGTTCAACTCAGAATAAGAACATCAATATTTTAGTTCATAATCCCAGATCTATGATGTCTGATTTTCTCATACTCCTACTTCCTTTCCAAAGGAAAACGACATTTCAGCGTGCACTTGTCAGAAGAAGCTTAGGTTTGCTTGTTTGTAACTGATGTAAATATTTCTGTAGTCATAAGCCACTTCTGTACAGCTACATTTAGAAAGCAGAAGCTGGATCTACATCCGGATCTTTGGGTCAAGACCTGAACCTGCCAAATCCATTCTTTGCCCACAATTGATGCACAACGATTCTGAAATGTCTTGTAAATGAAAAATATTGATGTGAAGCATCAGACTGAAAACAACGAATCTAGCAAGTCTTTTCTTTGGCTGTTATTCATCATCATTCCTTCTGGCACTACAAATCTGGAAATAGCTGAACAGGGCATATGTTTGCCTATTTTTCATGTGATCCTGGAAAGCCCCTAAAGATAGAGAGCCTTCTTTCCTGCAGTGACAGCCTTTCCCAAGAGCCCAGCACTGACAAGCAGCAAGGGACACAAGCCACAGGAGGAGGAGGACCATAAAAAATGGGATCCCTGCGAGGGACCAAGTAGTTCTGAGCCATATGGAAGTGGGTGCAGCTGATACTTGCCCACACAGACACAGACCCTCAGCCCACAGATGGAACAAGCACGGAGCAGGGTCTTGGCAAGCCAGAGAAGGCATTAACTGTCTTTCCATTCTTGAAAGCTCACCTCCCACCCCACTGGCCTAGTTTACTAGGGAAGAGTGTTGTCTCCATCTGGGGCAAGACCCAATATCTGTTGGAAACCTGTTGAACAAATTACGGCGTCAGCATCAGCTCCTGAGAACTTCTTTGGCCACACCTGAAATTCTTCCCAAGCAAGCCACATTTGCAGCAGTATTGGTGCCAGGTTGGTGCATTGGTCTCGGCCAGACAGTCTGCTCCTGATCTCCCATGACCAATTATTGTAACAAGAGCCCTCTCAGCACCCCGTCTCTCCTCTCAGCCCTATTTTCTGCATGAGATCACCCACTCTCCCAACGTATCTTGGTAGTGTCCAATGCTGTGGATCCCTGGTCACCTGGGCTCTTCCATCTGCACTGGGTGTATAAAGCACCTGCAAGTCATTAAGAGAAGCTCCTGAGCCCGTAACCACTTGACAAACATGACAGAGGTGCCATTTTGCAGATTATGCTGGCAGGTGGAGAATTTGTGCTCAAAGCTGGTAATAAATAAGGACAATGTGTTTTTCATATAGCCACAGGTGAAATATCTGCCACTGGGGAGGGGAATGATGCTGCTCTCCCAAATATGAAACTGGTCCTACCTGGGCTGCTTTCAGAGCAAACTATCAAGAAGGAATCTCAGCTGGATAGATCTCACGTAAAAACTTGCTCTTCCCAGGCTAGAAGTTTTCCCTTTCCTGACCCAGGAAGGGAAGTCTACAGCATAATGCTGTTTCTGTCCTCTATGTTCCATTCCCCAAATTACTGCTCTGCTTGTTGCTTTGAAGATCATCAAAGCTGGTAAGCAAACAGCAGCCCAAAATCTCCCTGAAAGCTTCTTTGCTACACTCCATGGAGGCACACCACTGACTGCTGAGTGGTTTAGATTTCTCTCCCATCACACTGATGCGAGTCAGGCATCCCTCAGTGGGCATCAGTGGAAAAACACTGATGGAAAACTTGTGTAATCAGAATCTACCATGAGCATGTAGGGTTACAATTTTCAAAAATGATAGAAACTTGAAGAGTGACATTGGAGGGGGATCTGCCTCTACATCTCAGCTCTCCCTGCAGATGCCATCTGGTTGAGACCCACATATGTGATCAGGCCCCAAAGGGCTAAATCATGATCTCTAAAACCGTGCATAATCATTCCAGCACCTACATTTCTGCCCAAGGGGATGTAGATATCACCATGATTTGCTGAACTGCACAGGAGTTACAGCACAGCGCAAAACTACTGACTTCCCTCACCTCCCTTGGTGTGTACACTTCTGTGCACACTGTATGATGGCCTTACCTACTTATGCCAAATGCCTTCAAGCTAGATAGAGTCGAGTCACAGGATGCACAACTTTAAATTCCCTCTTTTCTCAGCTCGAAGGAAGGCTTGGCTTCAGCTTTTCCACCAAGAATGAAGCATGATGGCCATGGAACCCATTTGTGGAGTTGGTTTTACCTTTCATAATCATGTCTACCTTCAACTTCAGACTGGTTTCCATGTTCTCCCAGCCAAGCTTCTCTTCCCGGACATCAGGATGTGGTGATCTGTCTGATTTAAATCTGCAATGCTAGTAATGAGCCCTCAGCATGTCTAATATTTGTGATAGTCTGAGGCATGGTTCCCTGAAAAGATCATGGACAGGGTGCTTAGTAGGCGTCCTAGGACCTCCTTACAACCCATGCTGCAGCTTATGCAGTTGATGCTTCCTGCAGCATCAATTTCTGTCAAGGTCTTCACAGCCTCATTCAGGGTCGTGTCTTCTCTGCGCAAAAGAAAGAGTGTAAGAGGGCAGATGCGTCTGAAGCTCAGCACACATTGAAACTGCTAGCCCTGAAGTTGTGACAATGTCTGCGGTCCTGGCATACGAGACAGGATTTCTTTCTTGCTAGCATCATATGAGCATTATACTGTCTGCTCTGAAAATTCTGTTTACTTACCCGTTTCACCCCTGTGGTTTTGTATGGATTATTTCTCTCTGATTTCATGTCAGGTTTCCTTTAATTTACTGCTGAAAGCAATGATTCCTATGTTGTTTGGCTGATGAATATCCTTTCTAGTACATTTGTGTCTTACACCGCCTTAGACCCTGCATGAAATTTTAATTTCTTTTTGCGTAGCTCTGGGTTTGCTCTCTTCCTTGGCACAATGCAGCACAAGTCTTTGTAGCTTTGCTCATTTGCAGAAGCATTGATGTCTGCTTCCCATTCAATTTCCTGTTTGTTTGTGTGCCTCTGCCAGGTTTTCCCTTATCTGGTGCTAGTCAGAGCTTTAAAAAAATATTTCTGCTGTTTTGGAATGTGCTAATGTCATAAATGTATAAAAGCTGATATTCTGAGCCACTGCTTGTATCCCAGGTATCATGCTTACTTTCCTTGGCTTTTTCTGGTCTGCAGACTGTTGCATAATGGTTGATCTTCCTGTGATTATTAGATACAAGCCCATGGTGAGGCATTTTTCTTAAGGCATTTTACCCATTGTCTGCACTGTTCCTCCTCTGCATATTTATTTTCCCTCTTCTGTATTTCTTTAATTGCTTTTCACAGGTTTGACACATTTTTGCCTCATATTTTCATGTTTTATCCACTTACCTCTGGGTCTGCTCCACTTTATCTTGTTCTTACCAGTTTTGTTCATACCTCTGCCTCCAAGAGAAATATGTGAGGACCTTTTTTCTTCTCATCAAAGCTTTTTTATCCTTTATATAACTTTTTTCAGGACATTTAGTAGCCAAAACAAATACAATGACCATCCTAGCTCATTGTTGGGCCAGCTCTGCTGAGCACTTACCCTTTTTCACAATGTTTTTGTGCTCATCTGCTCAGGGACAGGATCTAGTGCACACTCATATTTCCTCTTTTACACCCTCGAATAGCTTTAGGATCTGTAACTCCTTTCTGATGCACTTTCAGTAGCAGAACATGATGAAAGCTCTTGACATGATTCTTCAGGTCTTTCCAGGGACATTTGCAATGCAGATTCCCATACATTCCCAAGCACCACACTATCATGAGAAGCACTGGAATAGGAATGGGAACCAAGGACTGAGCTGGTGCTGGGGTCAAAGGAGTGGTTCTCCATCAAGGATGCTATCAAGCAGCCCAAGGTTGCCTGAGTGTGTTTTTGGGGGAATACTGAAAGGACTGTGGAAAGTGGTGCTTTCTGTTCATACATCAATGCCAGCCAATGTGTCTTGCCTTGCACAAGTTCTTGGGCTGCTTGGGGTGATAGATAAGCAGAAGAAATCTTCAGTGGAAAGCCATCCAGCAAGTGAGGTAGATCTTTGCTCTGCTGTCCCCTCATCTCCTAAATCCTCCTGTTATGTAGGTATCTTGATGGGGATGGTGGAAGGAACTTCTGGTGTCACTGGTCTAACCTCCCACTCACACCAGAACTGTGCCCAGCATAAGATCAAGGCAACCATGACTTTGTCTGGATGAGTCTTGGAAGCTTCAAATGGTGGATATCACCCACCTCCATGGTGGCCTGTGCTAAGGCTGCACCACCCTCCTGGGAAAGGAGCTTTTCTTAACATCCAACCAGAGCCTCTGAGGCTTCAAGTACCTTTGCCACAGGCCTTCAGAAGAAGATACATGTCTGTCTTTAGAGAGATTGAAATAAAGAATTACAGTGTCATATTAACCCTCTTCTTTCCAAACTTTTGCTGATAATTAGCGCTGAATTTAGACTTTTTAAAAAAATCATATCCAAGCTGTTTCCCAGTTCCAAGTACTGGATTATTATTTTTTGCATGTGGTATATCGAACTTCTTTTTGTCATTGTTGACATAATTCTAATTTAATAAGACTTTATGTAGTGTGGTTTTGCATTTTGCTCTCTTATTATTTATGCCATATTTTGTTTAACATTTTAATACATACATAAGATTCTTTGTTGTGATCTTGATGGAGAAATTCGTTAAACTATGAAATTTACTGCAACTTCAGGGAAGATACGAGATGACTACAAGCACAGTAAAAAACTGAACTGCAGTTCTTTGGATTTGTTGATAAAAATCAATTAAAAGTGTATTTCAAGTCAAACTAATAAATAGAAAGTGCCAGGATGAGATAACGTAGATCATAGGATGCTGCAGGTCTCAATTAATCAGATCAGGACTCATATATGAAAGTGTCACATTTATACTAGTTACTACATAATTCGTGAGAAGTTATGGAGCTGTGAATGCTCTGAATGGGAAGATTTGCAGAGAGGTAAATAAATGCGGTGTCAGAAGCTGAATAATCAATTGTTAATTTACCAAACCAAGGAAAGAGGGCGGTATGCTCAAATCAAAATTAAATTATTTTTGTTATGTTTCGTTGTTTTTATTAAATGAAATAGAACGTAAACACACACAAAATCCCTGAGGAATTTCTTGAGACTGGAAATGACATTTTTTCTTCCTCTTTGGTTCCACAGGCTCTCTAAGTGTCACTTCTTTTTGTTTTACAAATGTAAATATTTACAGATGTTATTCTGAGCCAAAGGTAGGATTGTTTCATTTTGAAAATGTCACAAGTAAGCAGTCCAACTGTTCAGATAGATGACTTTCTATCCAAGGGTCTAAGGAGAAATGTTTGGACTTCAGACAAAATCCCGTTTTCTCTGATTGAAAAGATTTGCCAAAACCACCATGATTTTTTAGTCATTTCTATCCTTCCTGAACTCTTCCTTCTTTGCAAATTTGTTATTAGCACAAATATACACATATATGTATATATGTATACATATACATATATATGTATATATATATGCACACATATATGTGTGCATATAATTGTTCATTTCCAGTGGCAATTAGCATTCAGTAAATGTACAGTAAATGTACCCAACAGCTAGCAATTGTGAATGACTGTTGGAGGAAGACAAATGATAAAATTGTGGTTTGAAAAATAAATCCAGGTATGTTTTAGGAAATTTCAACGGATTATCACAGAGAAAACATACTCAGAACCCTGGTAGCAACCAGCAAGTCTCAGTGAACTGTACCATGACAGTAAATACATATGGATAGCACAATCTAGTGGAGTGAAAATGGGAGGATGAACTAAGATTGAAAAACCCTTTTGTACAGGCTGAAATCTTTATTCAATATTTATCAAGGGAAAAAAAAAGAGAAGGAAGATTAATCAAAAATTAATTTCTTTCACTGGAAAGATGTAAACTCCATTCGTTTCAGTGATATATTGTAAATAAAGTTTGCGTTTGCACTTCATTTTCAATAAACAAAAGATGTCTAAAATACCTGAAGACAGAAAATAATTATTTGTATATGCTTTCTCCTGTTCTTTTGTTCTGACTTGGTGGCTGGAGGAGGTATTGCTCTGCCTTTATTCCTTCCTGACTTTAACTCTGGAACTTTTCAAAGCATCAAAAAGGCGTCTCATTCTATGTCACTCAGAAAGGTTCCTCTCTTGGAAATCTCCTGCTTAATTGTTTTGGCACTTTCAACCAGGCATAATACTTTAAGGCATCTTTGTCACCCTTGCTCTTTATACCATACACCAATTTTAAGTTGATCAGTGATCTCTGTCCCTGCCCTCTCCTGTGTCATGTGCCATATATCCCTATTTCAGACCCTATTTCAGTGCAGCATCTCCATTTGTTTAATTTGCTAGTTGAATATCTGTAAAATAACTCTCAAATAATTTACAGTTTTCCACACTGAGCCTCAGTTTTCTTTCTCCTGCATTTGTACTCTCTAATAATTCCCTCTTTTTCATTGTCTGTCATTATTATGATTCTCTGAATGTCAGCTGGGTATCACAAACTGATTTCATGAACACGCTGTTTGCCCTTCTCCCACAGATTACTGTAATAGCTGCCTGGTCTAACATTACTGACACAATGCTCAGGATAAAGAGAGTCTCTTAATGACCCAGCATTATTTCTGATCACATCCTCAAATCAGCATCTTGATACTCCTGCAGACAATAGTGCTGGTAGCTGTTTCCTGCCTCCTCTACAGGTACTGTTCCACTGAAAGCCATAGAAATCCTTGTTGACTCACCAAGAGTGGAATATTCATATCTTGTGGGTAAGATTTCCACAGTCATGTTCTCCTTTCCCCTACCATCCGGTTAGATTTTGACAACACTCGAGTTGGGTCTGACAACAAGGGGTATGTTAGCAGCAATGGGTGCTGTCGTTGACCATGACAGTCTCTTTCCTCTCCACCTATATTTCCACACAGGTTAATGTGAGGAAAGTTGATGTACAAAGAGGAAATATGTGTTCGCTGACAAGAGTAGAAGCTATTGGTTGGCAATATTATGCAGAGAGTAAATAGTAGTGAAGGGATCCCTCACCAAACAATCATAGTAGTGGTGCAAAAAGGAGTGGATGCAGTAATTGTAGCTTTCTTTGAGTTTCATGTCACAGTGCCTTACTCTCATTAATTAATGGACATATGTTAGAAAGGAATATAAGAGCCGTTCTAGGAATTCCAGATTAGGAAACTTCTTGTTTTCTTCAAATTAACATATCCCACAGGCTATTTTTGACTGAGCCTGTCAGGATCATCTCTTCTTTAGAGCAAGACCAGTCCATGATCTACATCCTCCTGTGCTTTGTTCAGCCTCGCTGTTATTGCCCATGGTAACTGAGATCTCTGCCAGGCTGCAGTGTTTCTGTTGCTGTGGGCGGTATCACTGCAGCATTTTCGTTCGAGAGTCTTCAGAGAGTCTCCCACCAGCAGACAACTTTGTGACTGTGTATCCTGACCTATCCTGACCTTCTTCATAGTGCATGCTGTGGGTCATGCCTGACCGAATTTCTGGTTATAGAAATTAAGGTGCTCCAGAGAATTTTATTTGTATAAGCATTGGTAGCAGCAACTGCTCAGCAGCCCTGGGTTCCCATTAGATAGGCTACCTGCGCAAGCTGGATGCTTGCTTTCTTCTGCTAGTCCTGTCAGACAGCTTTTTTGTTCAACATTTGCCTTACATGAAGTTTACACACCCACTCCTCTGATTAAAGGATAGGAAAAGCCAAAGCTTGGTTGTTCCAGTGGAGACATTTTTCTATCCAACTTCTGTTGGGAAAAACATTTCAGAAATAAAAACACAACAAATCAAGGGCACAGGAGAGCTCATCAATTCAAACTGCTCAGTGGCCTGGATTTATGATTTTTTTTCTTTTCCAATTAACTTCGCCTTCCCTAAGTGGGGATTTCACACCCCTCGTGTTAAATAAATTGGTATCTGGATTTTTATGAGCTTTGGCAGGAAAAAGTAGCCAGTCAACCAAGAAAAATCCAGAGCTTTGGGATGGGGGCACCCAGGATTTCAGGCTCACATCTGAACCAAAGGAATGATTGTGAGAAGTCCTTTGATGAGTAAAGACAATCATTTTGATGCAATTTGCAATTAAATATTGTTGTGTATCTCTGTTCTTCCAGAACCTCCTCCTGCCACTGGATTTTCATTTGGGTTATTTATGCATCGGTGATGTGTTCTGAATGCCTCACTAACACTGACGGATATTACACTTGATGTTTTTCCTTATGTCCCTTTGGTGGTGCAAATGTGAGAAAGGGCAATGAACTTTGGATGACTCTCTTGTATAACTAAAAAAAAGATTTTTTCATTGGGTTCAAAAGTTCAGCACGTCAAGAGAAATCATCTTCTTGGCGCCATTGCATGGGGGGCGGGAGAATTTTGGGGAGGTTTTTATCTTATGGCAAAAGATAATTACTCTGGGATGCAAATGTGGTTATTGTCACCAACATTAGCTTTCAAACACTATGTCGATAAATAATTTGTTGTGTTTTTATTAACCTCTATGACCCAATGGAGTGGGTTTGCCATGCTGCGAGATGCTTACATCGAAGGACAAAAAACCCTTGGTGCACCATTCATTGTGGTAATAGCGCCTCAGGGTCCCTTCAGTCTCCGCTTCGCTGAGGTTAGTAGAGTCAAAAAAACAAGGCCTTTCACTTGACAGCAGGGGGAATGATGGGAAAGAAACATGGAGAAAGAGCAGAGCAAAAAATCCCAACAATTTCATCCCTCTCTACAAGTTCTTGCTGAACTCAGGGACTGGGTCTTTCCAAATGCAATGTTTCTTCAAAGCAAGTTCTGGAGGAACTGAAAGGCAATTAAGTGTAAAAATAAATGTGTTGGCAAGAAAAGCTCATAATGAAAAAGGGCCATCATTTTTGGGTGGCGAAGAAAAAATTAACCAGCTTCTGTGCATGGGGAAAAAACGCCCTAAAAAAACCCAAACAATGTAGTTAATCAATGTAGTTAATCAATGTAGTTAATAAAAACAACTTTTTATAGTAAGAAGCTTCTCTGGATGATGGGCCATAGACTTAAATGGAGCATTGGGTTGCTCAAAACCAGGCAGAACACCACTGCTGGCCACCTTGATCATCACAGTTTTTTCTTAGCATGATTATGGGACCTCAGTTAAACAAACCTCATCAGACTCCACAACAGAGAATGGCATTTTCTCCATGAATCAGCTCATGTTCGGGATGTAGCATGGTGTGTTTGACCAATGGTATCTGTTAGGGGAACATTGCCCCACTGTGGAGCACCTGTTGGACAAGGGGACACGGAGATCAATGGTGGGGCAGAAGTGCTCTTATTGCTCCATCCTCTTCTCCTCCTGGCTGATTCTTGTTTTGAAGCCCCTGCCACTGACTTTATGAGTCTTGATTGAAATGGCTGGAAGCAGGACTGTGTACATGACAGGAGCATCCTGGAAAGCTCTTGGCAGCAACTGCGTTGTGCTGTGTGCACAACAGCTCCAAAGCCACTCAGTTCCTGTTCAAGTAACACATGTGGTTAATGCTTCCTTCCGAAAAGTCTCCAAGCCTTGATCTAAATTATAGAGACAACCATCTGCCCTTGAAGCAGGAAGTTGGGAGAGACACTTATCCCCACATTGGCACAGACATGTGCACACATGGTCATGTGTGTATACAGACACACGTGTGTTCATATGCATGTTTTGAAGAGAAGGGTTTAGTGAGATGCACTTGACTAGTCTTCTCCACTTCTTCAGGTCTATCCATGCACCGTAACATCCCAGAGCCAGTCTGCATCAGCCCAGATCCCTTGACTGACAGCACTGGATGCTTTCAGTCTCTGAGAAGTCACAGGTCCTGCTGGAGGAAATTGTGGATGCAAGGTTGAATGTCTGCCGAGAGCTTGCTCTCATTGCAGATGAGGCAAACCATGTCCTGGGCAGCATTAGGAGAATTGTGGCAAGCAGATTAAAGGAAAGTAGTTTCTTCTCTGATCAGTGCTGATGCAGACAAACATGACTTATTGTAGCCAGTTTCAGGGATTCTCTCTCCTGCTTCGAGAGCGGTATAGAGAAAGAGGAGGGAGGCCAACAAATGGTGATGAAAATGGTCAGACCCTGGTTCCAGGCCCACAAGCACACATGAAGAGAGTTGGGTTGAGTTATCCAGGTGAAGAGCGGCCTGAAGTAGCTGCAGTTACTTGAAAGCAGTTACAAAGAGAATGGAGTGGTGTTACCAATATAACAAAGAGCAATAGGCAAAAGTTGCTGATTAGGTGACTCAGTTTGGGCATCAGCAGAAGTGCAGCTTCTGTGACAGCTCATTTCACTGCACTGCAGATGGGGAGTTACACTACCTCTATGACAGCCAAGGACTTTTGTTTGATCATAAAAAGCTTGACTACTCATAGCTAGGAGTAATAAGAGCTGGTGAGAAAAAGTATCTCCTTGTCCTACCACTCACTTCTAACAGTTTGTCTCCTATTCTCTTGACCACCTTTTTGTCCCTGAAGACTCAATAATGCAACATTTGTGCCCAATTTACTGTTTCATCACAGCTTCTCTTTTGCAGTCCTCTTTCTAACTACCCAGATGCAATCCTACTCAGATACCCACACCTGGTGATATCTCTAGATCTTTCTATCTCTGCAGCCTGTGACCCATTTTTCCAATTAGATCTTCTTTAACATATCAGCAGTACACTCCAGAGCCAGGGTAAATATGCCTTAGCCGCTGTGCTGAAAGTAGTGATTTCTGTTCAGCTGTCTGCAATGTCATTGACATCTTTTTGTCACAGGTGTTCTGATTGAGAAGTCAACAACTTCCTTGTGGTAGTCCAACTCATTCTCCCTACTGTGCGTTTTCTTGTCTGTATGTGAATGAACAGTGCAATTGCTCAGAGAAAGCACATTTCTCAACTTCTACAAGAACTTCCAGCTCTTAATATGAGCAAAAAAACCCTTGTTCAGTGACAGAACATTCATTCAGGGATACTGACATCACAGCAACATGAACATTGTGTAGACTACATCTCAGTTCCTGTCAGCTCACAGTCCTGCCTGGAAAGATAGAGAACATCTCTGCAGCCAGGTAGACCCACATCTTCTCTGGTGCAAAGAGTGGCTCCATGCCCCCTTCTCTGTGTTTGCGGTCTTTTTGATGTGCCTTAGACTACTCTCGCAATCCTTTCTGTGCTCTGGGTTGCACTTGGTTCTGGCACAGGTTGTAGTCTGAAACATGGGCACATGTGTGACTGGTCAGAGACATTGTGTTCCTCAGAGGTCTTCATGGCTCCCTCTAATATTCATCTTTTTGCAAGAATGTCCACTGGATGATCTGTAACTGCTGGTATTCAGGTGTTTTAGGATAAAAAAGGTGTATGTAGAATGTTGCTTCTCTGTTTTCTGGTGCTGAGTATCTTGGAAAGGTGCTGGAACATCTGACTTCTACGATGACTCTCCCTACCTAAAATTGGTGTTATTCCCTCCTTGACTACATGAAGGATGAGGCTTGATGAGACAAACCTCAGGAAAGCTCAAGGACACTATGGTAGCAGGAGTTCTTACCACAATTAGCCACCAAAACTCAGATTAAACACAAGCTTACTAGTGGCTCTGGGGCATATGCACCCCATTGGACTTCTCCACATGGTTTTACTTGGGCAGAAGAATCAATTCTAGCTGTGCACAGTCCCATGGCACTTCTACAGTGAGATCCATCCCACCTGCACCCTTCCAAGTGAGACAGCTCCTGTTCACAAATCCTCACACCCACTTCTGGGAGAACCACGTGTCCCAGTTCTTTGCCATGTAGCAAAAACTTGGTCTTCTCTGTTGTACCACAGCCAAAACCACTTGCTTCTTCATCTAAGATTACATGAACTCCATGAAAAAATTAGATGGGGAAGGAAGAAAACTTTGGGTTTCAGGAGACAATATTTCTCTGGGATGCTCTCTGTTAAGGATGATAGGGACATTTCATGAATGTATGAAGTGGACCGTGGAGACAGTTGTCTGCTTGGATCCCTGGCACATTTGGAAAAGTTTTTCCTGAAAAATAGGTTGAGCTGCTGACGGCAATGCACTGGCTCAGCAGAGCAGCATTTGTTTGGAAAGTGGGAAAGTCACTCCCAACACTTGCTGAGACATTTGCAAAAACATTGTGCTCATCTTTATAAACTGAGCTTTGAAGTGGTTTTAGCTAGAACATAAATCAGTTGCATGTGATGTGAGTGCCAGTGAAGGAGATGAAGTTTGAATTTTCAAGAGAGTGACTGTCGCAACTGACTGATTGGGTCAAAAAGAAAAAATGGATATTGTGAGCGGTGTTTGCTATCTCCAGCACAGAAGTTTAGCAGTTTTAGAGCAACCTTTGTTGCTTGTTGTTCAGGGGCCAGCTCTGTCTCTGGCCGTTTTTTTTTCTTCTTGGTTACTGCTCCGTGACTGATGAGGATCTCAGTAAAACACTAATTGATTTGCTTGTCTTTCATGGTCACCTCTGGACTGTAATTACTCAGGCAGGAAAAATTAATTAGTCCAGTGTGGGCCGACTGCTGCTCTCCAAGCACTGCTGAATCTTAATTGGAGAGCTCCAGAGAAAGGTGCTGATTCACACCATGGCACAATGGGAGGGGATTTTTCCAGGGACAGAGGGTGGAGGGGTGAAGGGGGTTGAAGGTCAAGATGTAATATGTTGTCTGTTCCAGCATTAGCAGCTGTACCTTTTTTCCTCCCCCTAACTGTGGTAATGAGCCCATTAAACTCCATTAGTTTCTTTCAAACAACAACTAAAATAAAAAATACTGTGGATTTAGTATATGAGTATCTACACAGATCTTTTGGGGTATGCAATGTTCACTAGAAAAAACAAAAATAAACACCTCAGAGGCAATTGTTCTGTAAGACACCCACTAGTGATTATTCTCTTATGGCTTTCCAAGATGCCATTTGCAACCGTGGAATAGCACTGCCACTTTACACTGCTGTATTTGGAACTGCGTAGATACGAGCTGCTGGGACAGGCTTCTTTGGCAGAGAAATTTCTAATGGTTAGAGATGAGGTCATGACAACGTGAATAATTTTGCCTCTGCCACTGCTGCATTTGCTAAATTATTTTCATTTTGGCATTCATTCCCCTCTGTTCCTCATGTTATGTTATTATTTGGTGCAAACTGCACGCAACAAGTTTACTTTCAGTTGTGCAATGAAAGAAACACTGAATGTCCTGGTTATTGAGGTTCAAACAGTGGAACATTACTCAGTCCTCACTCAAAAATTGGTGTGGGTGATTGCCTGAGAAAAAGATGAGGAAATGAAATTCAGCAGAGAATATTTTTCAGACAGTTCCCAGCAATTATTGTAGCTTGGCTGTTCGTTTGCTTCACTTCCCATGTGCAATGTACCCACGTACCCAACAGCAAGTATCAGCACAGCCAGAGTCAAACAGGATTTTCTCATAGCAGATCAGCCCTGCTCACAGTTTTGTTAATTAAATTAAGTCTTGTTAGAAAAAAACACTTTTACTGAGCTCAAAATATTTTCAATTTGGGTTTTTGTTTTATTTCTTTTTAAGGATCTGAGGCTTGATACTTACACTAAATCTACGGTGAAGATGTGGTGTACTCCTGCCTGCATTTATGATGGTGACACAGAGCCTGGGATGTTGCTCATTAGAGAAGCAGACACCTACGTCACCTTTATTGTTGCTATTATCTCAGGAATTTATTGTCTCAGTAGCACAGTTTTATTGAGAAAAGATAGAAATATTGTTTTTTCTGGCCAGCTCCACATCTAATATATTTCTTCCAAGTTGACTGCCAATTTTAAAATAGGTAATGGTGTGTCTCATGTGTCTCATGTCCTCTCTAACTTGAAGTAATTGCCAGGTAGAAGGAGGGGGTTAGTCATGGTTAGACATTTATAACATTTCTGAACTACAAATCTTATCTTCTTGACCTGAAAACCAAATCTACCTCTGCATGACCATTTTAACAATTGCGGTTCAAAACTCCCAAAAATTCCATCTTGCAAATGGGGATTTCTTGCTGCTGCTATTTTGATCTAACAAGTTTCACCGTACCTTCTTCCTCTGCCCACTCCATTTGAGGGTGAACAGACATAAGGACAAAAGCTTAAAATTCAGCATAATCCTGACAACATGAATAAATGCACTGAAGAAATTTAATACAGTTTGATACACACCAACACAACACATTGTTCCTTTCAGGTAAGAATAAATATTCCAGCAAGTGTTGGGCTAGGAAAGTCTAGTTTAGCAATAATACTGTAGAAGAGGACCTGGGAGGCAATAATGGGTTGCAAGGTGAACATGAACCAAGCATAACACATTGCTGTTGAAAAAGAAAAATAAAAAAAAACCCCACTCCTTAAGCATGTGCAGTAATAATTTTGTTGTAGTCAGAACAGTCAGGGTCACAGTGAGAGTTCTATTGCCAGTTTAGAAAACTACATGTTGAGAAAGAGGTAGGCAACTGGACAGAGATCTCTAAGGAAAAAATAAATAAATATGGATTTGAGATGTTTGTCTGGAGAAAGAACTGATTTAGGGGACATATGAAAAGAACGAGGGAATAGCCTTACTTCTATTACGAATAGACTAGAAACTACTGGGTTTAATTTGTCTGACAATATTTAGGTCAGAGTCACCAGGGAGATTGTGAAACAGTTTGAAGTACAGATTAGACGAATTTATGTCAGGAGTGATAAAGTGGACCAACGGACTAGGGAACCCCACAAATTCCTGTGATTCCAGGACGGATTGCTACTTTGTAGACTGAAACCAGGAACCCTGGGGCTGGCTTTGAGCTTGGTTGTTCGTATGGATTTGTGAGATTGGCCTTTTGCCAATGACCTTCATCTTCATTCCTGACCAAAGTTTTGTCAGTCCTACTTGGATGATTTCACAGGCAAGTTGGAGCTACTTGAGCATCACCCACACAATAGAACTATTCTCTTGTGGAGGTGGATTCATCCATATTTCACCTGACAGAGCTAATATGATGATGTCTTTGAGTGACCATATTGACCTCAGTTCCACACTGACTCCATTGTTTGACTGTCTGAATTTTTTTGTGTGAAAAACACTTTTCATTCAAAATCATTTGTGAAAAATGAAACTTCTTGAAAAAAAATTCATTATCATTCTGCTTTTCACAAACTTGGTATCTGAAATTGATATTTTAATCAAAGCATTACTAGACATCTATCAAACTAATTTAAATAATTACTGTTTTGCTGCCTTTGCAGTAGACACAATTTTCTGTAAGCAAATGCAAATGAGCAAAGAGTGAATATTTCGAAATTTTTTTTATTAGCTTTGGAATAAATCTCCCTTAGAATCTGATAGATTGTGTAGAACAAGGAACATACGTTGGATCCAGTTAATGGAAAGCATTTCATAATCTTGGTACTTTAAAAAATAATTTTCCCATTTTAACCAGTTTACCTCTGTGTAAAGCACTTCTTACATTAAAGACTTAGTAATGGTACTCAGTGGCTCGAAGTCCAGATCACAGAATCACAGAATCTTCTAGGTTGGAAGGGACCTTAAGGATCATCTTGTCCAACCGTCAACCTGACTGACAAAAATAGGCACCTGCACAACAGACAAGAAGCATCACCATCACTAAACCAGACCTCCCAGCACTACA
>NW_015090881.1:916927-1072910 GCF_001431845.1 Calidris pugnax
AGTACAGGGGGACAATCACCTCTCGGGCCCTACTCCCCACGCTGTTCCTGATACAGGCCAGGATGCTGTTGGCTTTCTTGGCCACCTGGGCACACTGCTGGCTCATGTTCAGCCGACAGTCGACCAACACCCCCAGGTCCTTTTCTGACAGGCAGCTCCAGCCACTCTGCCCCCAGCCTGTAGTGCTGCACGGGGTTGTTGTGACCCAAGTGCAGGACCTGGCACTTGGCCTTGTTGAACCTCATCCCGTTGGTCTCAGCCCATCGATCCAGCCTGTCGAGATCCCTCTGCAAAGCCTCTCTTCCCTCCAGCAGATCAACACTGCCACCCAGCTTGGTGTCGTCTGCGAACTTACTGAGGGTGCACTCGATCCCCTCGTCCAGATCATTGATAAAGATGTTAAAGAGAATTGGCCCCAGTACCGAGCCCTGTGGGACACCACTCATGACTGGACGCCAGCCGGATTTAACTCTGTTCACCACCAACCAGATGGAGAGCAGTGACAAGTGGTGTCCCTCAATAGTCCGTGCTGGGACCGATACTGTTTAACATTTTTATCAATGATATAGACAGGGAGATTAAAGGCACTGTCAGCAAGTTTGCAGACGACACCAAGCTGTGCGGTGTTGTTGATACACCAGAGGGATGGGATGTCATCCAGAAGGACCTGGACAGGCTGGAGAGGTGGGCCCAGGTGAACCTCATGAGGTTCAACAAGAACAAGTGCAAGGTTCTGCACCTGGGCTGGAACAATCCTCGCCATCAGTACAGACTGGGGGGTGAGGTGTTAGAAAGCATCCCTGAGGAAAGGGACTTGGGGCTGCTGGTGGAGGAGAAGCTGGACATGAGCAGGCAGTGGGCACTTGCAGCCCAGAAGGCCAATCACATCCTGGGCTGCATCAATAGAAGTGTTACTAGCAGGTCCAGAGAGGTGATTCTTCCGCTTCACTCTGCTCTGGTGAGACCTCACCTGGAGTATTGTGTGCAGGTCTGGAGCCCTCAATATAGGAAAGATATGGACCTGATGGAGCGGGTCCAGAGGAGAGCCACTAAAATGATTAAGGGGTTAGAGCACCTCTGCTACGAGGACAGGCTGAGGGATCAGGGGTTGTTCAGCCTGGAGAAGAGGAGGCTCCGGGGAGACCTAATAGCAGCCTTCCAATATCTGAAGGGGGCCTACAGGAAGGCTGGGGAGAGCCTGTTTACAAAGGCCTGTAGTGACAGGACGAGGGGCAATGGATTTAAGCTGGAGGGGAGCAGATTTAGACTGGAGATTAGGAGAAAGTTCTTTACTGTGAGGGTGGTGGAACAATGGAACAGGTTGCCCAGGGAGGTTGTTGAGGCCCCATCCCTGGAGATATTCAAGGTGAGGCTTGACTAGGCCCTGGGAAACCTGGTCTAGTTGGGGGTGTCCCTGCTGACTGGGGGGGGTCGGACTAGATGACCTTTGGAGGTCCCTTCCAGCCTAAACAATTCTATGATTCTATGGCTTAACCACATCATACCTCTTTCAAGTAGACAAAATGCCTCTCTATTATTGTGACCATTTTTACTGAAACATTTGCACCCATTTTGTCACACCAAATGAAGATTAATTGAAGATGAGGTTGAGCACAGCAGGTCCAGTATCACAGAATCACATGGGGTTGGAAGGGACCTCTGGAGATCATCTAGTCCAACCCCCCTGCTAAAGCAGGTCCACCTAGAGCAGGTGGCACAGGAACGTATCTTTGGCATAGTTCAGTCCATACTGAACAGGTCTAACTTTTAAGTCAGCTCTGCTCTAGGCAGGAGGTTGGACCTCCAGATGTCCCTTCTAACCTGTGTCTCACCATGAATCTATGCTTCTGTCGCAGCTGTGGTTTCCGAACTGTCTCTGACCACCACCACATGTAACCTCTCCTTTTCTGGTAATTACCTCTTCAGTGTGAACAGCTGCAGAGACCAAATCCATGGCTAATTTATTGGAAGCTCATGGAAAGTGAGATGGATTTAGTTCATGTATGTCTCCTGTAAGGCAGCACTAGTCCTGTGAAGAATTGCTGCCAAATTATCCTGAAACAATTAGTGATTTATACATTGATACATTTCTCCCTGCCTCCCTGGTTTTATCACTTCTCTGTACCCTTCTTCGCTCTCTTCTGGACAGAAGTGTTATATTTGTTACCCTCCCATTATGGGGACTATCCTTCATTTGAAGGATACATGATTTTTCATTCTGCATGCCAATGCAGATAATGGTCTAGGTAGAAATCAGCTTTTCATTTTTCACTTGAATCAATCTAAGTATTCGCTTCACCTGAGATGATGTCATGACTTGTGCCCTACCCTCGTTTTCACTGGGAATTCTGTTAATGCCCTTGATATCACATTGTTGCTTCTGTTAACTGCAGAAAATAAGATTTCCAGTATTAGTGATAAGTAACTTTCGATCTATTTTTACCTCAAGTGTGCAACTGTCCTAATTTTCACTTTGTTCCCCTTGGTTTCTCTGCCTTAAGTACCATTTGCTATTATTAATTTTAATTTCCTATGTGAGGTAGGTTTTCAGTCATTCTTATTTTCTTTTTGCAGTTTGTAACCTCTCAAACATACCTCTTCTCCACTGCTCTATCTCCCTTTTGAATTTTGAATTTTAAGTACCTATGCCTTCTCTGCACATGGATCCCAGAACTGCTTAATCAGACTCAATAATTCATTTCCTTAGATTTTAAAGTTTGCCTTTCTAAGCTTCCAGACCTTCATTCTAGACCTACTTTTGTCCATTTTGAAATTTAAAGTGAGAAAAGTCAGCTCACGATCACACTTTTTTTAAATTTTACTACATTTTGAGGCATGCAGGAGCTAGGTCTAAAATGATCTTATTCTTACTTTTGAGAAGAAAACCATCACCTGAAATATCTGAGCCAACATAAGTATCAATTATCTTTCAGTGCATTTTTTTGAGATGTTAAAGTCTCCCATAATCCCCATTAATGCTTATGCATTTGGTAACTGTGATTAGGCTGCAGCTGGGGGCACAGAGGAGGCTGGTGAGTCTTTCTCTCTCCAGCCATCCCTCCTGGCAGTGTTTTGCACCAAAACACTCTTCTGCCCCTGACATAACATTTCATTGGTCTGCCTTCTATTTCTTGCTAACACAAAGCACACCTCATTCCATTCATTTGCACTGGTTTCCAGCATCCCTGAGATTTCCCAGTACCTGTGTGACTTTCAGGCCCCTGTTTTGCCCTTCCACATGCCATAACAGTTTCGGGTCCTCTACATGAGCATCTCAAATTTGCTTGACAGTTTGGTTGTTCTCCCATTGTCACTGAGTGTCAGGTCTCTGTCACTTCTAATACATATTAGGTATTGGGTTAGCTTCTTGGCATTGTCTCTCGTGATGGTAGTCCAGTATCTTCTCAGTCCATACAGCTGGTCATCATCTGAAGTGATGAAGCCTCGTCCTACCCATTTACCTTTCTGGAAAGCAGCCATCCTCTTTGAAAGACAGCTTGCATATCCTAAACCCCACTTGTCTGGCTTCATAACATAACATAAAATTAGAGAGTTTTTTTATTTTCTGATTCTTCTTGCTTGGAACACGAAAGGATTTTCCCTAGCTTTCTACTCTGAAGTCTTCCGTGATCTTTGTAATTTCATGGGATGCTACATTTTTGCTTCCAGTGTAGGACAGAAGTCATTATAAATAGTGACAAAAAAACAGATCCATGACAATGAAAATTATATTTTCTTGTAGAATGAATATAAATAAATGTTCATCTTTTCCATTCATAACTAGGAAAAATGATCTAAGCCCTAAAATGTCAGAATTGTGGTCAAAGAATTAGAGGAAACACCATTTTTCAAAGTTGGGATGTTCTCCATTCACCCAGCTGGGTAGGCAGAGCACTGGAGACCTGGATGGCTTCAATTTATGGCTGATCCCTAAACAATCTACAGGAAGGTCTTCTTATTTCCGTGCCTCTGTTTCTCCTCCCACTCTCTGCCTCATCCATTTATAGTACTATCTCTCAAATTGCTTCTGATATGTGTTTGTGTTGCATCCAGCACAACGTTCCAGGCTCCAGCAAGACCCCTTGGCATAACCATCCTACAAACAAATAATAATGATAGTGAGTATAATTACAAGAGTCAAACTACTGTAGCTCTGCATTATTAGCCATGCCTTGGGAAAAATAACCTTTTAATCAGTCTGATATGTCAGCTGTGGCTTCCTTCACTGTCACTGGCAATCTAGCAAAATCCCTCTTTCCTTTTTCTTGATTAGAAACGTGGTGGCAGGCATCCGTTGCCCTGTGCAGAAAGTACTAAGACTTTTCATCTTTTCACAGGATGTAGCCCCACAATGCTACGTAGCTAGCTGCTATCCAAGCATCACGAGACATAGCTCATCTGTCTCCTAGGTCCATCACGTGAGAGCAGAACATTCACTATACATGAGAAGAGCAAGAGCTAATGCAGTGGTAAAGCGAGACACTCAAAGTCTTTGCTGGATCAATGATAAGGTCAGATCATAAACTGCCCAATACAAGGAGAAGATGAAAATCTACTGTCTGTAGGAGGCTGTGTTACGTGATTATTGGTTTTCAGATTGCTCTGCTCTTTGGGTTCCCTCTCAATTTCAGCTTAGTTTGAAATGTCTTTGGTTCTGCAATTGAATTACTTTTCCTTAGGGCTTCTCAGTAAGTTGCTAGTCTGTCCTTTTTATCATCTAATATTGTGATGTATCTGGAATAAGTTCTGCTCTGTGCCAGGCTGAAGTCCCTGATGAATGTCAGATGCGAGACTGTCGTGGTTTGGCCTCAGACGGCAACAAAGGACAACATGCAGCTGCTCGCACAGAACAGAGCCCCCACAGCCACGTGGCCAGGAGGGGAAAATCGAAACAAAAAGGAAAAACTCGTGGGTTGAGACAAAGGCAATTTTAACAGAACAGGGAAAAGAGCAAGAAATAACAACAACAATAACAGAGGGATATACAACTGTGATCACGATACCGCCACTCGCTGACAGCACCCTGGACGCCCCCAACCGCTCTCCTCCCCCGGGGGTCACCTCCTCCTCCGTGCCCCCTGACTTCCTGTCCTCTGGCCCTTGGGCATGGCTCACATGGGATGGAATTCTTGTGTCCCTGCTAGGTCCTGGGGAGAATTAACCCCATCCCTGCCAGACCCAGGACAGAGACTTGAAGAGAAAGCACTCTGGCAAAGAGGCAGAAATAGGAGGTACTTCATATAGTCACATAATCTTCTGTTTTCTCAAAACCTATGTCATTTCAGCCCACCAGGACTAAGGGGGAAGCAAACTATGGTCAGGCACCGGCAGAGTGGCTCAACAGGGCTGTGGGATGCCCATCACTGGGGACATTCAAAACTTGACTTAACAAGTCCCTGAGCAATATCCTGAGTCTTAAAGACAGAACTGCTTGGAGTATGGGGGTGATGCTTTTCTCTTTCACCAATACTCTGTGTATTGTCAGTTTAAGTGAACTTCATGAAATTGCAAAGCTGAGGATGTTTTTTCGGTGTGTCTTTTAGCTTTTTTAAAGCATGAAATCATGGATAGTCCTTATTCCCCAGACATGAAATGTGGTCAAGTTGCTAAGTCATTCCCTTATGAAAAGGACTTTGTAAATGCCTGCTTGCACTGTTTCCCTTCTTTGTTATGCTGAGCATAAGATGAGTGATAGTCGATTAAAAAAATTTGAGTTTTTTCACCATAAAGGCTGTTGAGCGTCCCAGTGTTTCGCATGAAATTCAAAAGGGTTGAAAACAAATTGCACAGCTCATGGAGACCACTCAGAATATGTGAACCTCTTGCTTGTCTCTGACACTGTCCCAGGTTGGTCACCCTGGGTTATTCTACGCAGCTCAATCTTGCTCAGTGGGATCTTTTACACCAGGTTTCTGGTAGACATTTGCATTAGTGGGTTCTCAAGTATAACCACATGTCACAGTCATCTACACCAGTGCTCAAACTCTGTTAGGTTACACTTTCATCTTGCCAAAGGAAAATCCCATTTCTGCTTTCCACATGATTTCAGCAGTACACAGCTGGCCAGGTCTCTCCAACCGGCATTAACATCTTGCAACAGAATAAGAGGGCTGCTCTCCCCAGGATTTGTCCCTGTGCTTGAGGAGCAAATACTGTGAGAAGCACATGAGGTAGAAGACTACTTTTTTCAGGGGAACCCTAGCAAGCATAATACAGAACGGATTTTAGCAAATTTTCAGTAGGCTGGACAGAACTTGATGGCAGGAGTAGGGTGGCAGTTTGAAAAGGATGATGAAGCAGGAGGACTAGAGCAGACTAGGTAGGTCTGAGCTCGATTATGGCAAGATCTTCATGAGGGAACAGGAGGGTCAGAGAGCATAAAATATGTGGGAAGCCAAGGGTAGGTATGCAGAGAGCAGATGACATTTTTCTCTGGCTGTTATAACTGCACCTTGATCCTTACAGGAGCTGGAGAAACAGGCTCCAGGGAGCTCACCAGCATGCTAACTCCTCAAGCCCAGCCTGTATAGTACTCCTTTTATGGTTCACCAAAAGTATCACTGCCTGTTTCTCCCTGTATATGGGATCTACATAACTTCAATGAACCTCCTATAGACAGGAGGAGGATTTGTTCCTGAAAATATCATGAATGTCATTGCCTCTCTTAGGGCCAGGGTTACTATTACACCATTGGCACCATCAATGGCACTTTCCTGCCTCAGGCAGTTGGTGCTCCAAGCTGTTGGGAAAGTTTCTCAATGCTCTGCGGTGTACACAAAGCAATCCTCATATACACACACATAAATCAATCCTGGGTCCAGAACTGCACCACATGGGCTTTCTGTCACGGACCCAATGTTGGTGGTTTGCTGAGAGTGGGCAGCAAGACCAAACTGAACATCCAAAAAACAAGTGGTGGTACACCTGAGTCTGTGCCGTGAAGATTTTTGTAGGCTGCAGTGATCATCTATGAATCTATCTACCTGTGTGAAACCCTCAGAATCAATATAGCACATCAGCATCTCATCCTTGTCTGACCTGAGCTCGCACTTCAGCCTTGGATGCTCTGACTAACTTTTTCATAAGCCTCCTTTCCAGCTATCCAGGATGTCAAACACCAAGGACCATTTCTTATCTTTCCTCCAGAGGTGTTAGGGACACAGCAAAAGCCAGTGGACTGGTGAAGTCCTCCAGCAGCTTTGAGGAGGCACATGTTATGGCAGCATTGGTACTGGCATGAATCACAAGACACCATGGTCAGTGTGGCAGGCGTGTGGACAAGGCATGTGACAGGCAAGAGAGCATCAGAAATAGTGACTGAACACAGATATTCCCCAGAATATCATCAGGGTGTTGAATCTGGAGGGCAGACTGGAAAAAAAAAAAAGTCCTCCTTGTTCTTGTAGTTTTTTCAGATAACATCATGGAGTTTTTCGTGTTTAAGAGAAGTTTCTTTGGTTATTTATGGAAGAGGACCAAGAAGATCCATCTGAATGTTATGGACAGTTAAAAGTCCTGGCACAAGGGACAGTTGAAAGTCTGGTATTTCCTATATTTTAAATATATGTTTTGCATTGACAATATAATTAACATAGTTTTAATTATTTAATTAAAGACTATAAAAAATAACACTGGCTCCTGGAGAAAATCCTTTTCTTACCTCTACTACTCTAGGGAAAAAACTTCCATTACATTTTTTTGTTCTGGATCTTTTAATGAAATTAGTTGTTAATCCAGTGAATCATTTTCCTTTATCCTATAGCTATTTATTTTCCTTAACAGTCTTTAGGGAGGAACCTTATAAAAAGTGTTTCAAAAATCCAAGTAAATTACATGCACTTAGGTCACCTTGCTCTCCGATTTTATTAACTTTTTCAGGTTAACAAGGCATACTTTTCCCTTCAGAAGCTGTGGTGGTTTGGCCCAATCAAGCTACACTGCATTTATCTAAGTGCTATATTATTTGATTCTTAATTAGACTGTTTCTCTGGGACTAGTGTTCCTGACACCAATGAGCAACTTTCTAATCTTCTTGGTAATTGCTATTAGTACGGGTATAAGAGCTGATGCAAAGTCCACAAAGACACTGGAAAAACAGCCTCAGGAACTCCTTTAAAACCTTTGCAGAAATATCTTTTGGTCCCAGTTATCTAACTCCTCTAGCAGCTCTGCAGCATTGTTTTTGATTATTTCAATTTCTTTCAAGGCCATAATCTTCTTTTCTGAAAAAAAAAAACAAAAACAAAAAAACCCAAAAAAAAACCCAACAAACAAACACAACCAAGCCCAAAACAAAAACCAAGGAACACAAAGCCCTCCCCCAACCTAAAAAAAACCACCACACAACAGGCTACTTCTTGCAAAGTACAGTTCTTTTTGTATTATTCTTTCTGTAGATTGGGTGACAGTATTTTTTATGTTCTTCACCTCCTTATCTCCAGCTGCAGCTTTTGTTAGCAGACATCTCCTCCTAGTCATGCTTTTTAAAATGCACAGGACTTGTGGAACTAAATTGCCAGAAACAATTGGTAGACCAAACCAATCTTGCACACCCAACTAGTCAGTGGACAGGATGTGGCTTTCTGTGTGCAGTTTACCCGTCCAGAAGGCTTGTTATCCTGTCATTTGCCAACTTCTGTATTTTATGGTGACTCTTCTACTTGAGAAAGAGACTGGAGTCATACATGAAGCACACAGACCTTTTGTGAACCAAATGACACCTTTCCCTATGCATTAAAATATTTTTGTGCTTATAGCTATGTGTAAATAGTCTGTAAACACAAAGAAAGTAGCTTAAGGTATTATTTGCATAACACTGTGTGTGGAGCTGTGCAGAACCTAGCACAAGGGCCAGTTCATTCAGCTAAAACAACTTCTAACCCACAGCTTTTGGCTGCAAGTTCCAGTTTCTGGCTCGGTTTCAGGTATACGGCTTCACAAGCAGGACTTCCTGGCCAGAGGTGTCTGTCTACAACAGACTGCTTTGCTAGATCAGAGGCTTATCACTCCCAATGCCAGGCACGGACGTTGGTCTTGTCTCACAATGTCCTGGAGGAAATTACACTATCTCCTGTAAGAGGGATATGTGGTAGCAGTCAGTGATGGAAAAGCAGAAAGGCATACTCCCTTTATACAAGGTTATGGGTACAAGATCACCAAAGAGCTCAGCTGCATGTACCAAGGGAGGGCAGCTATGCAGGAGAGAGGAGCAGGACAATGAGGAAAAAGCAGAACACTAGGGGAGAAGACAGCTAATGGCTTTAGAGCATAAAAAATAACTTTCGCTAGAGGGACATGGTAAATTGGAGCTCAAGGGACTACAGGGATGTCTTCTATGTTTTTCATCAAGTTATGCAAATGGCTCCTCTGGTTTTGACCTGTGGTTTTTCATATTCTGCAGTAGGGTCCCAAGAAGATTCCTCTGTTGGGCAGAGAAAGGAGATGTGCTCCAGAAACACAACGGAGAGAGAGGTATTGTACAGCTGTCCCCCACCTCATCCTTCCATCAGCACTCATTCTTGCTTTGAACTAGTTTTGGGAAGTAGAAAAGACACTATTGCTGGTCCTGTGCTTTCCCCTAGACCTTATTATGCCACATCATAACATTTGTCCTTTGCTTTACTTTCTTTAACCTTTGGATATTACAATTTTTTATGAGTGTTTTCTTTATTCCTGTCTCTTTGTGTCCAGCAGTGACTTTATTGCTCCTTGTGCGTATCTAGGACTGAGCAGTTTTCTCCATTCCTTCTGCTTCCTTCCTGCATCTAGTCTCTCTTCCCTGCGGCAGGACAGTATTGCCTTGATCAGTGAAGTGGCAACATGTCACTTATACTGTAAACTGCTGAGATTCCCGCATGGCCAGAAGAGCTATGGAGCACAGCTGCAGACCAACAGGAGACCACCAATCACTCACATTTTTAAACTGCTTGTCGCACTTCTTCAGTAGCAGGCTGTGATGCTGCCAAGAGCAATCTCATCTCTTAGGCACCCATCCATTTCTTCTCTTCCCAGACCCTCAAGGTATCCTAGTAAAACCATCCCCCTTCATCTTGTCCCATCTGTCCGTCCCACATTCCTCTTTCCTCAGGGCCCATCTTTTCTTTTAAGGGACAGCAGCTCCTGCTGCTTGACTCCCCACCTCCCAGATGACTGGGGCTGAACTACTGAAAAAGAAAGCTGTAAGTAAGAGTAGGGGAGGGGGGATACCTAACGATCTTTGAAAAGCAGACATTTAAGAGAATAGAAAATTGATAAAGGGAGTTAAGATCAGCAGAGAAAAGTCCATAGCTACAAGAAATAGAGTTAAGGAGTTTTTCAAATACAATAGAAATAAAAATTCTAGTAATGACACAGATACAATATGAGATGGGCATTGCTTTACTGAGAAATAATGATGCAAAAATAAGTGTATGTAAGTTTTGCTGTACATTTGGGAAAAACAGGATAATGAACACTGTATTGTCTATGAGATTACTTTTTTTGTTGGTAAAGAGAATTGTGTGTATGTAATAGAGAGTTCCTAGAGAACAGATTTTGAATGAATAGCCTAGGTGGTAGAAAAATTTACAGCATGTGATATTACTAAAAACTAAATAACATCAGATTTAAAACTATTTGGCATTTCAAAGTCTAATTCTCCAATGTACAATGTGTAAGAGTGTCTGTTGGACGTATGTGTGGCTCAGATCTAGGACCAGAGATCTGAAGCCAACTCTGGCATTACAGCTGAGACCTGCTGTGCGTGAAACAGGTTGGAGTGGTAATGATGTAGTGATGAGCAGACACTAGCAGAAAGGAATCTGTAACATCTGGCAAAGGAAGTCTGGTAAAAGCATTTTTTGATGTAGACAGACTTAGACCTCTGGTAACAAAGCATGGACATTGGTGGGTTAGTCCTGGCTAGCAGGCAAATTCCTGCTTAGCTGCTCACTCCTCCTCTCAACAGTACAGGGACAGATTTGGAAGATCAAGAATGAGATGAAAGACAGGAGATCAATTACCGAATAACATCTTCAGGGAAAATAGACTTGACTTGGGTGAATTTAATTTAGTGTCAAATTAATATATTTAATTGCTGCTTTAGGTATTAGGAACCAAAAAACCAAATATTAAACCACACCTTTGCTCCCCCCTTTCCCGGGGTTAACTTCACTCCAAGCACCTGTCCTTCCCCTGTTGTTGTCACTGAAGTTTACACCCAACCACTTAATTAGCAAAACAACAGTGCAGGACAAGGCTGCAGTCAGTACATAGCATCTCCTATCTTCTCGCTCTTTTCCTCTGCTCCAATGTGGGTCCTCCACAGGCTGCAGGAAACACCTGCTCTGCCATGGAGCACCTTCTCCTCTGATCCTAATGTTCCTTCTGTTGTTTTTTGTGCTTTTTGTTCTCCTGCTCTCCCCATTCAACATTTCCTGCCCTTTCTTAACTATATTTTCACAGAGGGACCACACATGTAGCCTTTTAACTCAGCTTTGGCCTACAGTGGGTCCATTGCTATGTCCACCACAGTGGCCATCCCTGTATCCCCCCTTGCTACTAAAACCTTGCCACAAACACCCAGTACAGAGAGCTATTAAAAGGGATTATGACTTTTGAAACAGTGACTTGGGATCAGGGTGGAAAAAAAGTTCCTTTCTATGCTTCCTCAATGCTGTTTTGTGGGCACAAAGAAAAATAAAGGTGCTCTTGGGTTCATCTGGTTGTGCGCAATTCACAAATTTTCCAAAGTCCAGTCTTGTTTAGATTTTCTAGTACTAAAACCAATCATCAATGCAGAAGAGTCTTCTCCCCTATTATTGGTGTTCAACTCCCTTTTTATTCCACTCTCCCCTGCCATCATGATAATGTTCTTCTGGCTAAATTCATGGTGGACTCTAGGTCTGTGGTGTGCAGCACTACCAAACATGAGGAGTAACAGCCCAGTTCCAGGAATGGGATTTGTAATGCTGAATTTGAGAGATCTGCATACACTAGAGCGAATATTGAAAAAACAGGATCAGAGACTAGGATTTGTGACAATGATGATGCTGAGCACACCATGGCCCTACATTTGAGACAACAATGACACAGGTTTTGTGGAGTTTATTCCACATGAGTTCATGTGTCTATCCAAGAGCAGCACTTAGGAAACTTGTGAAATTGGGATTTGGAGCATGAAACATTCCTATGTTTAGATGCTTAGACCTCTGTCTTCTTGTAAAACACTTACGCCTGTGTCATATCCAGCAATCAGAGCACCTGCACAAGAAACAAAGGGCTACATCCCACATCCCAGCTGAAATCCGTAGATACAACTGCAGTTATTTAGGAAAGTGAGAACAGAATCATTGAATTTAGGTCAGAAGGATTAGGTTGGAAGGGACCTTAAAGATCATCTATTTCCAACCCCCCTGCCCTGGGCAGGGACACCTCCCACTAGACCATGTTTCTCAAAGCCCCCACCTACCCAGGTCTTGAACACCTCCAGGCATGGGGCACCCACAACTTCCCTGGACAACCTGGGCCAGTGCCTCAACACCCTCACCATAAAAATTTCTTCCTAATATCTAATCTAAATCTGCCCTCTTCCAGTTTGAAACCATTGCCCCTTGTCTTATCACTACATGCCCTTGTAAAAAGTCTCTCACCAGATTTCTTGTAGGCCCCCTGCAGATACTTGAAGGCCACTATAAGGTCTCCCTGGAGCCTTCTCTTCTCCAGGCTGAACAACCCCAACTTTCTCAGCTTGTCTTCATAGGAGAGGTACTCCTGCCCTCAGACCATCTTTGTGGCCTGCCCTCTGCTGTCCCTGCTCCAATAGGTCCATGTCCTTCCTGTGCTGGATGCAGTACTCCAGGTGGGGTCTAACCAGAGGGGAGCAGAGGGGCAGAATCACCTCCCTGGACCTGCTGGCTGCAGTTGGCTTTCTGGGCTGCCAGCACATATTGTCAGCTCATGTGGAACTTGTCATCAACAAACAACCCCCAAGTCCTTCTCCTCAGGGCTGCTTTCAATCCATTCTCCACTCAACCTGCATTTGTGCTCGGGACTGCTGCAGGACCTTGCACTTGGCCTGGTTGAACTTCATGAGCTTGGCACGGGCCCACCTCTCCAGCCTGTCCAGGTCCCTTTGGGTGGGCATCCCTCCACCACTGTCACCCACAGTGTCAGTTCACATTTTGAAACTGGAAAAGACACATAAAAACCACAGGTGTGTGGAACAAGCAAGAAGGAAGTCTCTTGTATGGCACCTGCTGGAAAAACTGTGGCTTGAGGTTCTGCTCTAAATACTTAGGCACTTTACATTTGACATTTATTGGGTAAACAGTCCAAAGAGCAGGGACTCGATGGCATATCTGTCAGATGATCTTGGCTAACTCCTGTAGGGTCTGTAGGGTGACAGAAAGAGACATTCTGCATAGTCCAGATCCCGCCCAACAGCACAAACTTCCCAGCTTAAGGTGGGGGAAGCTGGGATTTGAATACATGCCATGTGATCTCTGCCTATGTCCCCGGTGTGTGGCTGCTCACTTTTTCAATACTTGGCTGCTTCTAAAGTGCAGAATGACCCTAGATCCCTGGCTGTGTCCAGCAAGTTTTGTGAACAATACCAGGATGTGGACTTCAGGGGGCTCAATACCTGATCCCTCTGGGAGAGAAGGAGAAATGTAAACATCATAAGTACATTAAAGTATCACCTTCTACTAGCAGAAAGAAGTGCCACTGCTCAGCTATCTTTAGTAAGATTTATCCTAAAGTTTAATCTTAAGCTAGGTCATAATATGAATTAAAAATATAAAGCTGCAGTTTGGATCCACCTGTTGGTTTTCGAACTTTCCCATACCACATGGAATAACAATGAAGAATGCCAACTTTCAGGTCTAATGATACAATTTTTTATTCTATGTAGAAGCTCTATTGCCACCTCTGCCCAGAAATAAACACCATCACAGTTAACAACACCATTCCCTGCTCCTTCAGTAGGTTCTTTCCCATCAGACTTAGACACTGTCCACAAAACCAGGAAAGAGAAGCCATCTCAGGCAGCAGTGGTGCATACTATGGGAAGCTTAGGTTCATACCCATCCTCTGCCTGAGCCTGTGAACTGATATCCCACTGTGGACTGTCTCCTACCAAAGGGAGAGAGAATATTTCTCTTGGTCTTCCTATTTACTGTTAGCATACAATGCTCTATGGTTATAAAGCCTCAATCAGTGAGATACTGGGTTATTCTCACATTGTTACCATGCCCTAAGGGGAACAGCTTCAATTTGAGAGATCTCTCAACACAAAATCATGAGTAGTCCACAGTGTTAAAGCTTTGTGGGTCAAGTCCTTTCAGAGAGGTGAGGGATTTGCTCCCTCACCCCTGTAAACTGGTGCTTTACTAAGCTAGTGAATGAACAGGAGTGAAACCCTCTACCAACTGACTTAACAAATCTGGTCTGAAAACAGTTCTGAGGGAAAATAATTCCATGATTTTTGCCTTGGATACACAAAGAGTTAGGGGGAAATTTCAATCTCTTTAATTTGTCATTAATAAACATTAATAAATTAAAAAAAAATGTTTTCTCAAACTTGTTTCCACTGAGTGCATGGGAGGGATATAATTGAGGCTGGGCAGAGTTGCTGTGAGGTCCTATGGGGCATTTCTCTTTGGAAATGAAGGCCAAGCCTGAGGCTACTCTACTTGCAGAAGGATCATGAGAATCAGAAGCCCAGAGTACCTTGTCATTCCTATACAAGTTCCACCTGTGCAACACTTCAACCATTTTCAACCCAGCACCCTTAACCAAACCTGGTGCATTTATGTATGCTGCTCTGCTCCAGCCATGGCCAGGCTCTGGCTGGGATGCAGACCTATCTAGATCCTTCCCATCTGCGGGGGCCTTCAATGGCACCTCGCATCATCTAAAAACAGTCTCCCATAGTGGAAGAACAAAGTCTGTGGGATTTATTAGAAGTCCATGTCCTCCATCACTCGGATCCCCGAGATGCGGGCAACATTCACAAAATGAGTGTAAGGGGTCTGCCTCAATATGAACGGAATTACTGCTCCTTAAGATCAGATCACTATGGTGACTTCATCACAGTTTTTATACTGTTTTGAATGCATCAAATGGGAAAGGCTAGTTGCCCCAGGCACAATGTGATTTGGTGGTAGAGCTCTGGTTGCAGCTCAGGACATCACTTGTGTTTATGTGTGAGAATCACACTCCCCTGACAAAGTAGAAAACATCAGGCCACACTCTTTCTCTAACTGTCATGTGTATCCAGAGGCAACCAAACCCAGGAACAGCAACAGCCCAGCCTTACATATCCCTCCTGCTGTAAGCACACCTTCAAGCACCATTGTGCTCACACACAAAAAATCTGTGCATGCTCGCCAGCGTGTCTGTGCTCACACTGAGACACCTCTGCACAGCAGACATCAGCCCCAGCCCCGGCTCACTCTCTGCTCTGCCTTGGGTTTGCTTTCATGGGTCCTCTGAGAAGCTGCCTCAGTGCATTGAGTTTATGAATGTGACATATCATTCAATATCATCTACCATAAGCCACTCTGTTACCATGGCAACTGCCTCCTTAGCCCAATTCCTGGGGCTCCTCAGGTCTACTTGATATTCACCTTGACACCTTTGCTGGAGACCTTGGGGAAACGCATTAAGTGTGAAAACACCTTGCACTTATTGGGCCAAGGCAATTCCTCCCCACATGGGTGTGCACATCATATTATCTCCAAGCAAGAGGTTCTCACCTCCCTGACTCCTGTACACCCTCCACTTCCCTCTCTCCCTGCACAGCTAACAAGCTGCAAAGCCAAACCTGGGCAAGATCCTGGGGTCTTCTATAACCAGAAATGCTGAATTCTCAGTGCTCTGGCCTGGGGTCCTGCTGAAAGAGCTAGGCAGATGTGATTAAGAGGATATGTGAATTATTGCCCCTAGCTAACATGCTTTCTGTATTTCTGATCCCCTGCATGTGGCTTACTTTCCTTACTTAGAGCCTTACTTCTTTCATGTCCAGTTATTCCTTCTTTCTCCTCATTTTCTGGGCCAGACATTAAGTTTTCTAGCTCAGTTTCCCGATTTGCCTTCCTTCCCAGGGGTTTCTTCCTGGAGACTCTGCCTTATGCATTCTTTCACTCTGCTCCTGTGTGTCTGTTTCACCCCTGGTTGATCCATTGCTCACACTGTCCCAGTTCCATAATTCCTGCCAGGCTATGGGAACAGCATTTTTGTTCAGCACTACCAGGTTCTGCCCCTGGTTTCATGTAAGAAACCAGAGTGAAGAATCACAGGGTATCACAAGGGTAAAGAATGAGGTTTAATAGTAGGTGAGATGCCTAGTCAGGCAAATTTTCAGGAGATATGGTAAAGTGATAATAGTAAATAAATTAATTTTTAACCATTCCCTAGCCTTTCACAATAGCTATTAATGATGGCACCATGGGTTCTTCTGCTCTATCCTGGCATGTTAGGTGTATCTTCAACACTCCTACCTATGGGCAGTTTTGGTTTGCCTAATGAAGTGTCTCCACTGGAAATTTTCATAGGTCTTGTTTCAAAAGCCAGTCACAGAGTGAGTGAATGGCAAAGATTTACACAGTCACGCTGTAAGACAGTGCTATTCTGGAAGGAGGAAGAGTTTGTGCTGTTAAAAATGTCTTCTGTTCTCCAACATGCCTGGAAAGTTGTCATCTGATTTCCTGTTTACTCTTCACTTGATACTTGGTTAGATGGGAGGCCTCCATATAAAGGATGTAAACTGCATAGAATCTATAGCAGGTAATGGGAAGGCAGGGGACAATTTATGTTCCCTGGTTTGGAGCACAGCACCAAAGCCAAACACCATTTTTGATGATGCTTTGTTTGGAGAGTTTGAGTCCTTTGCGCCAAGAACCACTTCTTTTTATCTTCTGGAGCAGGAGAACATCACCCCATTTGTTTCTCAGCAAGCAAGAAACTGGGAAACCAAGGCACCATGACCATAATAATAGCATAAAATATCGTTGTGTTGCCCACATTGCATGTGTTGTCCACACTGCCTGCAGCAGCAAGAGGAACTGGATCTGATGGGGAACAATGGTTAGAATTCAGAGGATGTTTGGTAATTTGCAAGTGTTTAATACAGCCACCACAGAGCACACACACTTTGGCCCCTGCTCAGCCACAGCGGTAGCAAGAGGACTGGTGCTGAGAGGGGAACAATTTAAGCTAAGCATCTAGGAGATGTGGCTACCCTGTGCTGTCCTCACAGCCATTTCCTTTGTCTCCTCCTGGGATGTTTGGGCTCCTGCAGAGGTTTTCAGTTAGCTAGGAGATAATCAAGGAAACCTTTTAGACAGGAAATGCTATTTGAGCCCTACAAAATTCTCGTGCTTTGATAGCACTCTCACCAAGAAGATGTCTCAGGGCAGGAGAACCTCCTCTGCTCTGTGGTTGTGTCTGCTAAACCAGCAGGGGAGAGACCAGGATGAAGCCTGTTTTCCAGATTTGGAGGAGGGAATTATACAGCAGCCCCCTCCATCCTCCCATCCTGCTGCCAACCCACTGTTATTTCCTCTTCTTTCTGCTTCTGAAATGTTTCAAGCCATGCTGGCTTTAACCCATATTTCACCCATCCCAAAGTGTGTTCCTGTATTGCTGATGGCTTATCCTGCACAGTGGGACTACAAATTCCCCAGCCCACCAGCAAAACAGTTACAAGGAAGCTCTGCTGGCAAGATTGACTTCTGACTTAGTTCTGACTTCTGGACCCCGTGTCTCTAATTATGCTCAGTATTTACCTGATTTTTGACAACCAGTGGGTAGCAAAGAAACCTCAGTGTCCCCCCAGTTCTTAGTTGAAATTCCTAATGTAAGAGATGGATAACAATTTTGCTTCAGCCATAATGAATTTGCCTGTGTGAATAGAAACTAAGTTTCCATAAACTCAGACTAAAACAGAGCCTTGCTTTGTAAAAGGAAACTTGTGTGAATTGTCTATGTAAGCAGTTTGTAACCAAAAAATGTGCAAAGGAGGTCATGAGAAGAAAAAGACTCTGTCAGAAGATTGTAATCATGACTTGAGTTCAGTAGGTGGATGGGAAGATTTTAAGTCCCCAAGTACCTACCTAGCCGATAGCAAAAAGGGACAGGGAAATCAGGCAATCAGTAAAAGATATAATTACTCTAAGTGCCAAGAGCAGGATGTGTCTCTTCTTTGAGGGGCACCTGGCTCAGCTCACCTGTATGTTTTTAATAAACTTTTAATATCTTTTTGTATTGTTACTTCAAAGGCTTCATCCTCTTTTCACATTCTATACCAGTCAGCTGGCATTTCTCACACTAAAGTCAAGGTCACACAGTCTGGCCACATCTTGCTGCTTCTCCTTTTGTACTTATGTCACTTACATTCCTGGGAATGCTGTGGCTACCTTCACAGCAGAGTATTTGGCTACATACCTCCCACCCACCAGAGCACCCTCCTCGTAGCTGAAGCACTGTCCCGAGGAATGGTAGCTCTGGATTTGGGGTTCCCAGGTAGCCTTTTTGGTGGCTTTTCACAGAAGCGTGTTCTGCCCGTTAGGCTTTTCTACAAGACACTGATGCTGTCCCCACCTCCAGCTGAAATTAAATGTGCCACAGAGCCCACCCCAGAGGAGCGTGGCATCTGTGATGTCTACCTTCAGAGAGGTGTCATAAATCCAGGCAAGCAAAAATTTTGGACATGTCTGTGCTTACTACTGGCTGGCTGTGGCCATCCCTACACTCATAATGTGACTACTGTGAATCCCACCCCACACAACTCTCTTTCTCCAAAGTACTGGGTGGGAAAGTACCTGTCCTTGCTCCATGCTGTGCCGGGAGCTGAACCTCAGCAGTTGGCACTTGCAGGGCCCAGATTAAGCCCAAGGAAACATTTTGTTAACAACTGCATGGGCACAAATGGCCACAACAAATGGGACCACAACAGTCAAAGTAGTGCTTTGCTTCTTACCTGGAGAAGGGAAGGTCTGGGTGGGCTGGGGAATTCCTGCTGAACCCTTCTCTAGAGGCTTATTACTTTTGAAATACTTTGTGTACATCTGAGAACATTTGATCTTCTCTGATATCAAAAGATTATCAAGAGAAGTTGTCAGCTTCTACAGTAGGGGTTGAATGGGGAAGGGAAGCAGGTTGTTAATGTTAAGATATCTTTCCTGCCTCGACCGGTTTAACCTGTGATTAGATGTAAGGTTAGGATGTACTGTTACAACTCTTGATCCCAGTCTAAGACGAGTTTTGAGCAATTCCTCAAGGGTATGTTTGAGCAAACAGCCATTCTGGATTAGGGCCAGTGTCTGGGACTGGTCTTGGAGATCCAGAGACCGTGTGCCTGCAGATGAGAAGACCAGTATGCTGGAGGCAGTTTGTGGTGGTAGGACAATCAGAAAAGGCAATAACACCCTCCCCATCCTCTGGAAGCTTCTGGGACTGTTCTACTCTCCTCACTCTATATACAGCAATGTCTCACTGCTTTGGAGACATTCAAAATGTCTCCAATGATTTTAAACCCAGACCCTTCACACAGACCCCTTCACCCCGCTCACCCTTATAATTCTACAGCCCCAAACTTCCAGCGGCTGTCTTCATGTATGCAAACCCAAAACCTGATACAACAGATAGTTCTCTAATGCTGAGGTAGCCTAGAGGGCTTTCCTTACATGGAGTCACAGAAAGGTGGAGAAGCTCTCTGAGGGCCTTTAGCTACCCTCCTGATCCCTCTCCAGAGCTTACTTCAAATTCAAATCAGATTGCTCATGGCATTGTCCGGCCAAGTTTTGAAAATCTCCAGGGCGAGAGATTTTTGACCATGCCTTTCCTATAGATCCTTCCCCAGCCAGGCCAAACAGACCCAGTTCCTTGTAGACTATCTGCTCACAGAATCACAGAATGAATCACAGAATGATATGGGGTTGGAAGGGACCTCTGGAGATCATCTAGTCCAACCCTCCTGCCAGAGCAGGATAACCCAGAGCAGGTGGCACTGGGACGTGTCCAGGCAGGTTTTCAATGTCTCCAGCGAAGGAGATTCCACCACCTCTTCCAGGGCTCTGCCACCCTCACAGCAAAGAAGTTCCTCCTTATGTTTAGATGGAACTTCACATGTTCAAATTTGTGCTCATTGTGTCTTGTCCTGTCACTGGGCATCACTGAAAAAAGACCGGCCCCATCCTCCTGACATCCATCCTTTAAGTATTTATAAACATTGATCAGATCCCCCCTCAGTCTTCTCTTCTCCAGACTAAAAAGTCCCAAGTCCCTCATGAGTTTCCTCATAAGAGAGATGTTCTGGGTGGTTAGTCATCATTGTAGCCCTCTGCTGTACCCTCTCCAGCAGCTCCCTGTCCTCTTGAACTGGGGAGCCCAGAACTGCACCCAGTGCTCCAGATGGGGCCTCACCAGGGCAGCACAGAGCGGCAGGATGACTTCCCTTGACCTGCTGGTCACACTCTTCCTGATGCACTCCAGGATGCCATTGGCCTTCTTGGCCACAAGGGCACATTGCTGGCTCATGGGCATCCTGTTTTCTCTCCAGGACTCCCAGGTCTTTTTCCACAGAGCTGCTCTCCAGCAGGTCAGCCCCCAACCTGTACTGGTGCATGGGGTTATTTCTCCCCAGGTGCAGCACCCTACACTTGCCCTTATTGACCTTCATTAGATTTCTCCCTGCCCAGCTCTCCAGCCTGCCCAGGTCTCACTGTATGGCGGCACAGCCTTCTGATATGTAAGCCACCTCTTCCAGCTTTGTGTCACCAGCAAATGTGCTGAGGGTACATTCCATCCCTTCATCCAGGTCACTGATGAATATACTGAAGAGGACTGGACCCAGTACTGACCTCTGGTGAACACCACTTGTTACAGACCTTCAACTAGACACTGTGCCACTAATCATGACCCTCTGAGCTCTATCTTTCAGCCAGTTTTCAATCGACCCTACTGTCAATTCTTCTAACCCACACTTCCTAAGCTTACTTATGAGGATGCTGTGGGAAAGGGTGTCCAAAGCCTTGCTGAAGTCAATGTAGACAACATCCACCACCCTCCCCTCATCCATCCATCCAGTCATGCCATTGTAGAAGGTTATCAGGTTAGTCAGAGATAATTTCCCTTTGGTGAATCTGTGTTGACTACTGATAACTTTATTTTCCTCTGTATGCCTTGAGATGACAAGCCATTCCATCATCTTTCCAGGGACAGAGGTGAAGCTGACTGGCCTGTAGTTTCCTGCATCTTCCTTCTTTCCTTTTTTGAAGACATTGGCTTTCCACCAGTGCTCAGACACTTCACCTGTTCTCCATGACATTTCAAAGATGATGGAGGGTGGCCCAGCAATGACTTCTGCCAGCTCCCTCAGGACCCATGCTGCATCCCATTAGGACCCATGGACTTGTGAATATCCAGTTTACTAACTGATCTCCAACTTGATCTTCCTCAACTAAGGGGAAGACTTCTTTTTTCCAGACCTTCTCTCTTACCTCGAAGATCTGTGGCTCCTGAGGGCTGGCCTGGGCAGTAAAGACTTAAGCAAAGAAAGCACTCAGCAACCCCGCCTTCTCTGCATCCTTGGTCACCATGGCACTCGTCTCATTCAACAGTGGGCCCACATTTTCTCCAGTTTTCCTTTTGCCTCCAGTATACTTGAAAAAACCCTTCCTGTTGACCTTGACATCCTTTGGCAGGTTTAATTCCAAGGAGGCTTTAGCTTTTCTCTTTTCATCCCTGCATACTCTGATGGCATCTTTGTAATCTTCTCAAGTGGTCTGTCCCTTCTTCCACACACTGTAAACTTCTGTCTTCTACTTGAGCTTTTTCAGAAGCTCCCTGCTCAAACACGCATCCTGCTTTCCTTCCCTAATTTCTTGCTCTTAAGGATGTAATTTCTTGCTCTTGCTCTTAGGGTACTCAATACTCTTGGGAATTTTAGTGATCCTTCACTAGATTCTGCAGTCTTGCTTGGCATCCCCCTTATACCAGATTGACCCCAAACTGTCCATAGTTCTCCAGATGCAGCCCGGGGAGTGCTGAGCAGAAGGGAATAAACCATGTCCCCCATCCCTCCAGCTGTGTAGTACAGCCCTGTGTGGGCTGAGGAAGTGTTGGCATTTGGGACACACGGCTGGGGGTGGGGGGAGAAGAGCACATTGGTGCATGTCCATCTGTCTTTTAGAACTAGCTTGGTATGTGGTGAGTGCTATCTGCCCAGTGCATTAGCACAGCTACTGTCTGTCCCACCCAAGGTGCATTCCTTAGGAGAACTATCACAGGAGAAGGACTGACTGGTAGAAGAGCAGTCAAGGGGACATGCTTCAAACAGAAATAAAATTATGTTCTGGAGGAGATAGGACCACTATCTGTAAATACCTGGTGGGGAATCAAACTGCCTGGGAAGGAGATGCTTTAAGCAATTGAATAGTGGTGCCTCAAGAAAAGATAGAGATGAATCCACAGGCCATCTATATTTAGGCTGGAAACTTAAGGAACTAGAAAAAGCGGTGATAGTAACACTCTGGAGAAAACTTCCAGTTTCATGTCAGGAGGGAGGAAACTTCAGGGGAGGTAAGCCAAATTAAAAAGGATGGAAAATTCAGGAGAAATGTCCTGGGTTTCTTGCCCCATGGCTGGGTGGGAGCTGACAGGATTGATTGACAAGCATCTGGATGACTTAACACAACCTGACGTGCCCAGTTTGGACCAAATTCCTTGTACCTTTCAAACCAGAAGTGTGAGCCCTAGGATAGTCTGGACCTTAGAGCTCTGTCAGGTTCCTGTGGGCTCAAGGGAAACTGGCACAAATATGGGAAATTTTTGGTTTTACCAGTTTTCTCTGAGCCTCTAAATTGGGAGTTTGAGGCAGGAAAAATGAAAGGGATATTCCATGGGTAACCGGGGCATTTCTGGCAAGTTCCCCAGCTGCATATTTGAAAATTGAAGGTAGGGGAAAATAGCAGAAGAGTGAGAAAATCAAAGGTATATCCCCAAAACTACATCAAAAAAAAAAAAAGGAAAAAGAAAAGAAAAAATAGACAAGGAAAGCATTTCATCCATCTGCTTGTATTTTCCTTGGTGCTCCTTTTCCATTGCTTTGATAAGCAAGATACTAAAGAAAAGTCATGGAAAAAATTTCCTTCCCCCCAACCACCACTTTCCCTTACCTATTTCCCCCAAATGAAAAGATCATTAAAAAAAAAAGCAAAAGAAAGGAAAGAAAGGAAAAAAACTGAAAAGGTTTCTGTGATTTAACAAGGCCATTGTGGGATATACTAAAGAAACAGAAAAAACCAAGGGCTGGCTTTGATATGGAGCTTTTGAAAAACCTGAGCAGTGAGAAACAGCCCTGACCCATGCACGTCCTGATGAAAGGGAAGAGCAGGACTTGTCATGCCGAAGCCAGGTCTCTGTCTGTTGAAATCACATGAAGGTGCCAGACCCATAAATGGTTTTGCTGACACTCAGTGTCAGACTGGCTGCATGCAAGGCCTGTTCCAATACAACCAGAGGGTCGGAGCAAGTGGGGAGGATGAGGACTGTCATAGTTTTGCCTCAGATGGCAGCACAGAACCAGGTGGCTTCTTTCTCAACCCCCCACCTCCATAGGGAGAAATGGAAGAAAAAGGCAAAAGGCTGAGGCAAAGGGAACAGGAAAAAAAACAACAGCAATAACACTGACAAAGGAATGTGCAAACATGATTATGGTACCACCTCTCAACAACTGGACCTGGGACTTCCTGCCCCCTCCCCTGGCCAGCTCCCAGCTATGGAGTGGACATGGTTCACATGGGATGGAATAACTGTGTCCCTGCCAGAGCCTGAGGACAATGAACCCTGTCCTTGCCAGAACCAGGACAGGGTGGAGGAGAGGCTGCTGCATGGCAGCCACTGCTCAGCACACCCACATGTATGAGGAACAGCTGCCGGAGTCACCTCCCTCTTCATACCATACCTGGTTGAAAACCAGGTAATCAATGAGATTACTCGTGTTCATGAGTGGTAGAAAAGAGCTGCTTTACTTTGCAAGGCTACAGTCAGCCTCTACTAAAGATGGGAAACCAGCCCTCAGAGAGAAGGCAGCACTTAGACAGATAAGAGAGTCTCCATGAACCCAGTACAAAATTAACTGAGAGCCTCGTGGCAAACACAGATTAATCTCATTGCAATCTTAGAGGTAGCTTATTCCAGCAGAGGTGGGATCTATGAGCCTTATAAGGATTAGTTTGGGTAGTTGTGTGTGATTTAGAGGAGTGAAGGTAGGGGAAGTTTCCCTAGGGCAAGTGTGATTGGAGGACAATGACAGACCTCAGCCCCCATACAGCACACCCCAGTCCCTTGCACACCCCAGCCTCATGACCTCACATCATTGCTGCCCTTCCTCCCACTGCTGACTCAGACCCCATAACTATGTCCTCATTCTGCAAACCATGCTAACAGTCCCTACCCAACAGGAAATCCAGAAGTACCACCTGGCCTCCACCATCACAGCTCGGCACTGCTTTTCACTCATGGAGAGCTCCTGAGCCTGGTCTGTCTGCAGGCTCACCCATAGCTGTGAAATAAACATGGACAAAGGGTCACAGAAGAGTGTGCAGAAGACTAAGAACAGGGAGGTAAGCACAGAAACTTGCACTGCTCTGTGGCAAGAGAGTGATTGCAGGAATAGGGAGAACTGCAGAAATCAATGACCTGTGACACATCCCATGACCACCTCCTCCTAGTCAAGGGGAAGGACACTACCTCTCCTGGCATGGATCAGGGACAGCAAAAGCCATTTCTGGGACACAGGCTCTTGGATTCCGCCTCAGTGCTAGATTAAAGTTCATCTGCAGGTTACTCCACCTGAAACAAAATAGGCAAACCCTAGGATGCTGTGTAGACCCGGATGGGGCCTGACAGTCTATTCATCTGACATGTCCTCTGGACCACTGTCTGGTTGTGTTTCTTACTGTTCTAAACCATCATGAAAACTCTGGTGTTTCCTGTCTTCTTTTGGATCTGGGATGAAAGGAAAGCACTGCTTGATGATTGCTTTAAACCTTCAATCAGCAGAAATAATTTTTGAGTAATGCTTCAGATTCTGGGGGTTTTTTGCATACAACTCTGTGTACCTGACCTTAAAAAGTGGGTGTGAGTGGAAAAAGACCCAGAATATGGATGAGATGAGCTTAGAGCATCCTGCTTGAGCAGTTAAAGAACAAAAACAGCCAAAAAGACCCCTGGGCAAAGATGCTGGGTGATCTCAATAGAATCTGCAGGTTTCAGCTTGTTCTGCTGGAGCTTCAGTCTTGTCTTGGAAGGTAATATCTTCTTTCTAGCCTTTCCTGATGAATTTAATTTTAATATGAATGTTATACACAGAGAGTATTCAGTTTGGCTTCCAACCATGCTGTCCTGCAGGAACATTCCAGGTGGCCACACAGCTCCCACCAAGACTAGCAGTGGACATCTCAGAGTGAATGGAAGAACAGAACAAAACTATTCATCAAAATTCCTCAGTGCATTCCCTCAGCATCTGTAGCCTATGGAGTTTTTTTAAAAACAGAGATGGTATTTTTGCTTTTATTAATCCAATTGCTTTTTGAAACCAAGACAACTTTCAACATCAAAGACACCCTGTGGTTATGAGTTCTGTAGGTTAATTACATGTTGTGCTGGGCCATTCAGGCTCACTGATGTGAGTCTCAACAAGCACATCTACACACTGGGCTGGGCTGAAAAATCTTCAGTGAAACCGTCATCACAGGATCCTGGAATCACAGACTGGTTGAGGCTGGAAGGGTTCTCTGGAGGTCACTTAGTCCAGATCCTGTCCCGTCCCACTCCTCCAGCTAAAGCAGGACCACCTAGAGCTGGTACCCAGGACTGTTTCCAGATGATTTTTGGATCTCACCAAGGATGGAGACTCCACAGCCTCTGGGCAACCTGCACCAACGTTCAGTCAAAAGTGCAAAGTTCTTGTCGCTGGCAGTGAAAAACCATGTTTAGAGATATCAGGCGTACACAGGGATAGCTCTACCATCTGTGTGATGAGGGCATTTAAACTGATGGATGAAGTACAGTGTGTTAGATTGAACATTTGTCATGTAGGTGCTTAGAGCTGAGGGTAGCCCCAGTAGTATGAAGTCATGGGCACAGCAAGCAATCAGTCAGCTCCAGCAGTCTGTATGCGACATCAGGGTCGGAGCTTCCATCTCACCACCCAAAGCTGTGAGCTGTGGATTTTGGGTATCCATTAGCACCAAGGTGATAGGGATAAGTGGAAATAACAGCAGGATAAAAATGTAGCAGAAAGGCATCCCCAGGAGTCCCAGCCCAATGACAGAGAAGTTCAAAAGTTCAGGAGCATGCCTGACAGTGAAACATGTTGGAAAATAAAGACCTTAATTACAGTGACCATTTCTGACCCTGCCATTGTTAGTGACTCAGTTGCTAAAATACCACATTGAGTGGAGGCTGGCACTAGTGACTGTGTGAGCAGGCTTGGCAGCAAGGCAGCAAGCAGGAGCACTGACAGTCAAGGCAATAAGGTACATCTCTCCAGGAAAAAGCCTCAATTCAGTCATTTTGGGCTGAAAAACCCCTGGGTCTGCAGGTATATCTCTAGAAGAAGACCGTGTAGCAGGGGCTGTGCATGCAACTATTTCAGAAAAATGCAGACATGGAAGATTTCACTAGTTTAGCAGCAGCAGGAATTCTCAAGGGAAATTTGTTGAGAAAAGTGCCTGATTTGCAGGTACTTATGCAGACCTTCCATGATGCTTCTGGCAGTGACTTTAACTTACAGTTTGATGATGTGAGGGCCAGCAAGGTTGGAAACAAGGCATTGTGAAATTTGACCTAATTTCTTGCACGTGACTTGGGAGGCAGGTCTGAGACATTACAGTCGCATGGTGAATTGTGTGTTCCAGTCAAGGTGTTAAGACAACCAGCCACAGAGTTACACTGAGGAGTTGACTAGGAGTTAAAGTTCATCAAGTCAAGCATTACTTGCATGAACCAATTAAAAGGAATCCTTTTTATGAAACTTGCCCTCCACAGGTTTATTGCCTTTTGTTCACTTTGTTTCAGGTGCTAGCCCCACTTATCAGTGCTCCTATGTGAGTGAACAAAGTGAATTTACTTGTAAAAGTAAAACCAAAGAAATAATATATGCCAAATACAGTATTTTTCTGAGCTTCAGCAATGAACAGTAAATCATTTATGAGAAGTACTTGTCTCTGCATCAGACAAGCAGAGCCAGGATCTGGTGATCTGGTGGTTCAGCGGTCTCTCCACTCACAGAAAGCAGTGGTGCTTCAGCAGGCACTAATTTTGATTATCAGGACACGGGCTGAAGTCCAGTGCAGGAAAAATCCCTGCTTCTCAGCTATCATAGCTCTGTCATGTTCCCCATGAGACCATCCCCGCCTCCTCCATCCTTAGTGTCTTCAGTGCTTCTTGGGGGAAATGGATATGTTGAGCAGCTTCAGGCGTTGTATACACATTGAATTATTTGTGAGGTACCTTACACATCCTTACTGAGTACCTTTTAGAGAGTGTGCTTATAAATATATTAACTCCTCACTGCTCTAAGACATATGACACCAAATCCTTCCCCTTTTCCATGCTGTTTAGGACTCAGTAAGCTAGGATAAAACTTTATTTCCTTAACAAATAATTTTACATGATCTAAGGTAACCTAGTTCTTATATTTGCCTTTCACAAGAAGAAAACACAGAATTGTGTTAACCTTCTGTCTACGGTGTGCAATTTATCCAACAAATTGATCTATTTTTGTGTTAGCCTACTGCTTGCAAACATGCATTTGGAACATTTTCCCCATGGGAAATGGCTGGATGAGCTTGTTAGGTGCTTTAGAAGAACAGTTTCCTCTGCTGTGTGAGCTCACTCTTGTCTAAGTCTTTTGCCTTGCCTAAGACAGATTTTATTAAGCCATAAGGCACTTCTGAGCTCTGTGATGAATATTAGTGTTTATGCAGGACAGGTATACAACTGGGGTGAGATGGACTGTATTTAAGAAGCAGAGTCAAGCCTGGAAAAGTATTTAGGATTAAATTAAGGTTAAAAAGGGCCTATACAGGAGGAATGGTATCTCAAACTGAAGCTGTTCTTGAACACCTGTGGAATGACAATATTGCTTTGCAGTGAACTTGAAAGAGGTTAGGAGGAGTAGAGCTACTAGTAAACGGTGGAGACACTGTGGGTGCACATCAGTGTGGCTCCACCGATGTCATTAGTGGTACTGTTAAAATTCACAAAGGTTTCAAGCTGACCTAGAGTCTCCAATGACTTACTTGAAAAGTAATTGAGAACACATCAGAATATTCCCAAGCAGCTTCCCTGGGCTGGCTAGGCAGCAAATAGCTTGTTCCTGAACAATCAGCTTAGTGGAACATTTGGGGGTATGCCCATGGTGTCAATGAATTCAGTTCCATTCTCAGCACAGAGCTCTTTACTGCTGTGTGTAGGAATGATTTTTCTCCTCTCTTCACTTCTTCTGAGGCCTCTCTGGCAGTAGTGATGGCAGGGTGGTAAGATATGCCTCTGTTCTGAATTGCGGGTCACCATTCCGAGTCACCTCATCTTTGCTAACTGCTGAATTTTGATCCATTGACCATTCTCCTTCCACCATAAAGAGATTTGGTCTCCCTGCTGCAGCAGCTCACCATGTTAGATTTTGAGGGGAACTGTATCTTTTTTTTCCACTGGTGCTGAATTGAAGCACCAGTGTGCTTCTTGATTCAGGATTCTACAATGGGAACTTGCTTAGACAAACTAATTTACACTTTTTTTTTTCTTTGTCTTCCCCTGGCTCTTGCAGGATCATCTTGACTGGGTCTTCTGTGTTGGACAAGAGTTAGGTATTTCATAATAAAGAGCATCTGTGCCAGTAGGAAAGGCTGAGGTGGCTTTTATTAGAGTATTCTGACCTGTCCTGCAAATGCAGCTCCCAGTTCCCTCAAGCCAAGATGAAAGCATTGATCGCCACATGGCAGGATAAAACTGGTGCTTTCCTGTATCAGGGGTGAAGCTCAGCATGAAGACAAATGTCAGTATTATCTCCCAAGTAAACTGTGGTAGCAGCAGGTGGCCAACGATAGTCAATCATCACTGTACGCCAAAGACAATGTTACCCAGCAATCAGGACATGCATGTCTTTGTGCTGAAGCATGAGGGGGAACATTCAAGGTGACATTCACTGCTCAGGGGTGCATCTAGAATGAAAATGACTGCCTGTCTCTGATTATCTCCTCCAGTCTCCTCAGTGCTCTGCATTCATTGCCCAACTATGCGAGGATTTAGTGGCAGAATATCTGAAGGGAGAACTTGGGCTCCATTGTTTTAATTACTGCCATCCCCTATGAGGGATGTCTTTGGGGCTTTGGACATTAACTTCCATCTTCACAGAGCACTGTGTACCTAATTCTGGCTTCTGGGCTTACTCCATAAGCCAGTGCTACCACAGTGAGGAGGAGTTCCTTGTAATCTGTGCTGATCTGAGGAAGACATTTTCCCTGCCAGGTCCTCATGGGCTATCTCTTGTCATGCAGCCACTGGATTCAAACAGAAGTGTCTAAGTTATGCTGTGGTGCAACAGTTCCTGGCTGTTGGTTGCATGTTGTTCTGTGCTGTTCACCATCTGTGGTGCACAGAAGTTTGCTCTCTGGAGAAGATGAGGCATAGTTGAAGATTCTGGGCATGACATTTGTGTGAAATGCAATAGTCTGTACAAAGTTGAACTACATTACCTCTGGCCTTGAAGCATGTGATGGTCTAAAGGAAGGTAGAGGAACAGAACGTGGATCTGATCAGTAATTTAACCATATCACTGCTGCTGACTTTTCTTACCTTGCAACAGGTCCCATGCCCTTTCTATATGAGTGAAATAAAAGCAGAACATGTAGAATCTTGCAGGAAGGAGAGTCCTAATGCCCAGAGACACGTGCTCAAGAGTACAGATGGACTGGTCATGTGGATCTCAGCAGCTACAGTCAGTCATCATGGAATCCCAAGAGCAGGTCTTCTCTGATGATGGATGCTGTGTGTGCATCTGGTGGTAAGGGCACATGTAAACCCCTAGTGCTCGGTTTTGGGGTAGGCGGACCAAGCTCTCTGAGGAAATGAGCACTGCAGGCACTTTGGGAAATGCATTAAATACCTGGGTCTGTGACTTACAGTGTTTGGCCCCCTGACAATCTGCCACTTTATAATGAAAAATATGTCTTACTCAGGCCTAAACTGCTCCCTTCCTGCTGCCTGAAGAAACAGATTTTTGGCAGTGTCTCCAACCCTGCCCAAGCCCTCTGTCTCTCTCCCTGTTTTCCACGTCCTTGCCTCTCATCTTTCCCATTGCATGCTTGCTGTCTGCAGGCAGAGAAAGGCAAATAGGAGTTCAGAAGCAGGAGGCTTTATTTTTTTTTCCCTATAGACCTAGTACTTCACCCTGTGCTGTCAGGTATCTTCAGACTAGACAGCCTGGCCTTTTTTTAACCCCTTGGGAGGCACTGGGCCTGCTCACCTCTCGGTTTTTCACAGAAAACATCTGCAGAAATACATCTTTCTTGAGATTTGCATGCAAGCTAGAACAAGCACCTTGTGGTTCAGGGAAGAGGGACAGTCCTTTGTGGAGAAAATAGCTCCATTCAGCCATGCAAACTAGCCCCAAGGAGTGTCATACCTCTGCAGGAATGTGAAAGAAAGGCTTCGTCCTACAAGCTAATGCAGATCCCGGGAAGAAGCTCAGCACTGATGGGATGTTGTGAGTGTACCAAAACTCAATGAGACACTGTGAGAAAGTGGGAAAGGATTTGATTCCAAGGAAGTTGATTCTGCCCAACTGCATTCTCACATACATATTTACAAACACTAGGTTTTGTATGCTCAGGTGGCCTCAAGAAGGTCGCTTGTGTACAGGATGGAGGACAAAGGGTGTCAATTACAGTGTCCTTACAATATCTCCCTGGAGGTTCTTGATTTGTGAGGAAAGCAGTTTTTTGGACAGTAGTCTTGACCCTGGAGTCAACATTTATTGCAATGTGATCTTTCGCTTTAGCATTTTGCTTGCTCTCTCTCCGTAAGTCTTAAGCAAGATTGCTTTCTGTTGCCTGGATTTCCTTGTCTTGGGCCTCTTGTGATCTGATCTTTTTGTTGGGAGAACAGGAGGAGAAATGGCACATACATTGTAGTGTGTGGTTGCCAGAGCACAGGTTCACAGCTGACAAGTCACCTGAGCCATTGGTCTTCCTCCAAGCAAGTCTTTTCTCCTTTACTGTCAGACATGTCATTTTAATCAGCCTGCTCTAACCCAAAGACATCTCACACAATTCTGTGAACAAAGGCAAGATGGATACCACGGATAATGGCATTTGGAAGAAAGCATTTAATTTGAAGAGCATGCTCTCATTTTCTAGATTCACATGTGAGTTCACAGCATCATATCAGGGGACACCCTGCTTGTAGCCCTTGGCTGGCTACATTTTGCTGTACAGGTTCAGTTCTCTGTGACTTTAGTGAGGAACTTTGACAAAGGCTTTTGAAAGACTAAGTAAATTGCATCCTTCACAACCAGTTTGCTGACACACTTAAAGTAGGTAGAGGAACACAATTTTCTTTTAAAGAGGACATGCTGTGTTCTCTAACTTACGTGCCATAACCAGTAATGAAAGTCGAGCAGATTCCCTGCACACTTTAACCCTTCTTGGTACACTGCCTGCTGTGAGATGCAAGAGGGAAGACACCAGATGGTTAAGAACCTGAGTAACTATGCAAGTGAAGCAGGTAAAAAGGCAATGAATGAAAGTAAACCAAAAAAGTCTGATTCCAAACAAGAAGGAGGAATGGATTTTGAGGGGTGAGTAGGGCTATAAATAATATTCTATTCTTAGATAGAGATCACATTTACAGTTTATCCTCCTAGAGTTTTAAGAAGTTAGCTGAGCAAATTGAGCTTGAAAAAACATACATAGCTTGAAAAAACTAACTCTAAACTTCTGTTAAATATTGCTTGTAGTTAAAACTTGCGGAAAATATAGTTATATGTGCCTGATAACAGAAATTTATCTGATTTTCTTTCACATTTTAGTTGGTTTAATTAAAGTCAAAGATATTTATCACATAGGTGGCTGATGTTGGGCTTCTTGAACATCATGTCTTGGCTGTAACATGTGCTTTGCTAGTACTATCAGTAAAATCTCATTGTTCCCCTTGGTTGGATCTTATCCCATAAGAGAGAGGGTGAGAGTAAGGAATCTTAACAAATATCCTTCTCATTCTTTAATCACAGATAAAATGCACTTGCTCAGTCCCATCCATGGGAACTGGCTAAAGAGGTCCTCTTCCAACTTTACATCCTTCAGAATCATCCCCAAACTGTCCTCTATCTGTGACAACAGAATAACTTGACTTCTGCTAGAGTCTGAACTCCTCGAATGATTCCTTTTGCAGAACTCCCTGTGGCAAGTCCCCTGCTTCAAAAGGAAGTCCTGTCTCAGCGGGACTCACCTGTTGTCATCTATTTATATGCCAAGCTTGGAGTAATCTTTAGGTCTTTCTTAGGGGTTCAATTATACAATTTCGGTACTTGGTTAGATTTGTGCTTTATATTTAATAGTGAGTACAAGTAAAACTAAGCAAGTATTCCACGTGTGACTTAAAAACAGGGAAAGACTGTCTCTTAGCATGATAGCAATGCTATATAAAGGGGAAAGTCTGAGAATATCACCATCAGTCCCTTCCTGATCATTTAAGTAGATTTTCATGATTAGCTAAATAGGCCAGGTACAGATACCTTTTTAAAGGCTCTTACCTTTTCCCTGAAGCATGTAAATCAGTGTACAAGCACACTGTAAGGCACATGCTACCCTGTGCTGAGATGGAAAATAACTGGGATAATCCCTAGCCAGAGAAAACAGACCCGCATAAGAATGCATTCGGGCTTCCCAAACGTCAGATATGCACCCCAGAACATGGCTGGGCAATACTTGTCTCATCAAACCTGACTGTACCTGGGTGTTCCTTGGGGGGAAGGCAATGGGGAATGCTTATCAAGCCCATCTGCTGCCAGGACAAAGAATTACAAATCCTGGGAAGGGGCAGTGATCCCAGAGCCACAGACAATATGGTAGGAGGGGAAGAGCCAGACCCAGACAAGAGGTGTATCCCATGGGTGAGGAGTTAGCTGAGGTGCTAAGTGGAGGGAGTGGGATGGGATACACTGGAGGTAGCATGAATGTGGTAGAAGACTAGTTTCAGGTAAGACTGGACACTGTTGAGCTAATACAATGAAATAAATCTTGAGTTAAAGCCTGCAGTAATGGACCATCCATATCAAAGGGCAGTAATCAGTGCGTACAGTTAGTCTGAAGTATGATTGACTTTGAGTAACAATCAAAGTATCCCAGGGTCCAGCAGTGAACTGATATAGTTCAGTATCTTTACATGTTTTATGGACAGATGCACCCTCACCAAATTTGTAGACAACACTAAATACGAGGAAATAGCTGGCACATGAATGTCACGCCTTCAGTCCAGAAGGACCTCAACAAACTTCGGTCCTGGGCTGACAGGATCCTCAAAAAGTTCAGCGGGAGGACAGTGAAGTTCTGTACCCAGGGCAGGACGGCCACAGGCATCAGTGCAGGCTGGGAAGACATTGATCAGCCTTGCTGAGAAGGACCAGGAACAGGACAAATCAAATATGAGTCAACAGTGCACTCTCATGGCAAATAAGGGAAACCACAAACTGGACTACATTAGGATGGTGACCAGCAGGGAGGAGTTATCATATCCCTCTACTCAGTGCTTCTTTTGCTGCATTTTGACTACTCTGTGTTTGTTCATCCCCCAGGCCTCCTCCCTCCACCCAAAACAAGGATATGGAAAAAGTAACAGATGAGTTCTGGCAGAGTGACTGAGATGCCAGGGGTCATAGCCAGATGACAGGTAGAAGGATCTCTTTTTGTGTTGTCAGATAAAGATGATGTTGAGGGTCTGGTAATCAGAGCCCACAAATATTTGAAGACCAGTTAAAACAAGAATGAAGCCAAACAATTTTCAGTGATATCAAACAACAACTTGCTTTTCCCCAGAATAACACTGCTCTGTGCAGAATGGACATTCTAAATCTACAATCTTGCTTATAGTTCTCTCATCTGCACAGCAAATAGCTGTCAGGATCATTTTTCTTCAATATTTTTTTGTGTTGAATTCTACTTACCTAAAACTTTTCACCAAGCAAATTTCAGGCACATAATTGAGACCTGTTTATATAGGAAGGGAAATTAAAAAGGAAGCAGCATATTAAAATTAGTCTGTGAACAGTCAGTGCTGTCTAAATTGGCTAGTCAATGCCAAAGTTTGGGCTACTACCTGTTTTGTGTACAAGTATAGATTAATTTTTGATTAAAATATTCATATAATGCAAAAAAAAGAATAGATCACAATGATAGCTAAGGGTGGAATGGAGGTAGAAAAGGAAGAAAATAAATCACCTAGAAGCTGAAAAATGAGTATCAGCAAAAAACAAAATATAAGAGAAGTAGAAAATTTTAAGCCATTTAGACTAGACAATATTTTACTTGTTCTTAAAGTCTTGACAGGGAATGAATGCAAACTGAGAGGGAGATGTATGCAAATTCATGCAAATTTATATGAAAATCATCACATCCCATCAGTCTCTTGGCAAGTTACCCAATGTTTCTCTGCCTTAGTGACCATGTATGACTAAGTTGGAGGTTAAAAGTGAGCGACAATATAAACGTTGCAGTGCATTATAGCAAGGATCCACAGCCCTGGGACAGGAGCTGATAGACTGCACTAACACAGAAAAGGCTGGGGCTGTATTTCTGCTGCCCTTCTCTCACTCCAGAATTAACATCATATCCTCACTTTGCCCACTGACAGCATGGGAAAGCCAGGTACGGAGGGCTGAGGAACAAGTCAAGTCAGGGGACTAATACATAGTTGAATTTGCTGGTCACTACGATTCCTTCCTCCAATAATTTTACCACTGTGTGAACAGAAATGTTCTACATTTTGGTTTCTTCAAGATGGGTTCGTAAGTGTCTGTGTTTGTACCCTCACGTGCATGTTTTCCTGTATTTCAGACTCTCTGTATTTAAGGATTCAACTCTTCTGCTTGTCAATACCCTTCCTTACACCCACATAAAAGATGTTAATAGTTGTTTATTTTTTGCCTTTCTTTATGGATTTCATTTATGAATGTTCATCACTATGGGGCTTTGTTTTTATCTCCTGAGACCAGTGCTCCTTGCATGTGACTTCCAAACAATAAGACTAAACTCCCTCCCTTTCCTGTAATGGAGTATAGCAATTTACTGTGGCTTTGGAGGGGTTTTGGTTGGTTGGTTGGTTGGTTTTTTTCCTCCCTTCAGCTTTGTATGAATTGTTCTGGGAGACCAAAGTATTAAAATATGTAAAGTTACTCATCTGAGGGCACCAATAATTTCACTAGGAAGCAGTTTGGAAAGTGTATGTCAGTACCAACATCCAGCTTTGGAAACTGAGTAACCATCTGAACATCTTCCTAATTCCTTTCTTCATCCTGTCCTTACCTCATGTGATGCTGATCTGTAGACTTTTGTCTGTTAGGATAGGAAAAGGGACTGGAAGTAGCACAGGGCAGAGACTCGTATTTATAGTTGCCTATAAAATAGTAAGCACATTTTTAGGGCTTTTTTTTTGTGTTTGGTTGTTGTTTTTTTTGGTTTTTTTTGTTTTGTTTTTTTTTTTAATTAAATGGATTTACGTGCATTTAAAAGCTCCACAGATAAAAGGAATAACTTGCATCTGTTTTTATGTGTGCAATCAAGTCTTGAAAGAGGCTGTCTAGAGAGGCTGTGCAGTCTCTGGGGTGGGATGTTTTCAAGACCTGACTTAAAAAAAACCCGAGAAACCTTATCTGACCTCATAGCTGACCCTGCTTTGAGAAGGATGTTGGAGCAGGGACCTCCCAAGGCCCCTTTTACCCCAAATTATTATATGAATTTGTGAATGGGAATATTTCCATAGGCAAACTGTACTTCCAGCATATGTCAATTTCCCAAGTCTCAAAGCTTTAGTGTGATAACATTCCTCTGCCACAAGCTGATGCACAATCAATTAAAAAAATCCCAACAGTCCCTAAATTCACAATTGCCCCAAAATCTTAGTGGGACTATGAAAATAAATGGTAAATCTCAGGTTCTGCAGAGAATTTGTGCTTCAATGGGCATGCGTACGCATATGTGTGTGTTGGGCAGCGCTGGCAGGAACCACAGTCTTGTGTCACTAGGCACATGATGATGCTCACCACCAGCAAGAATGTGAAGAGAAGTTGTCAGACAGGTTCTCCTGGTGGCACACACAGGGCTTGGAGCACACGGTTTTTAAATCTACCTCATCTTTGTAAATGCATGTGAGTGCCCAAATCAAGAACCATAAGCCTTGCTGCGCTTGCCTTGGTCCTGAATGTCTACCTGCGCCCTACATGAGCCTAGAAGGCATGTAGGAATCCAGATCCAACTCTACTGCATATATATGATCCAGGTAAAGCTATTTTTAGACACTAGGGCATTCCTAATGTATCAGCTATTTTCAAATTAATTTTAAAGGAACCTATTCTTTCACCTCACCTTCTCCTGTACTGGCTTTGTTCAGAATTGCATAGCTTTCATTTAGATCCTTTGTTTGACTTTTTTCCTCTGGTAGCTTCTGGGATGTTATTTCTTTTCTTTTTTATTTTTTCTTCCCCCCTTAATCTGAGGGAACTCATGTTACCTTCTGAGTTCATTCTCTGTTCCTTTCATTTAGTAACCTGCTGACTGAAAATCTCTGTGATCTAAGACACAGATCTGTTAACTGTATTGATCCTGCCAAAAGAGTAAAACCAGAGTCTGGAAACGACATATGAGACACTAGAGCAGGTTGCCCAGAGAACTTGTGAATGTCCCAACCCAGAAAGTGTTGAAGGTCAGGTTCGATAGGGTGTTGAGCAATCTTATCCATAGCAGGAGGGTTGGACTACATGGTCCTTCCAAACTCAAACCATTCTATGATTCGGTGATCCCAGGCCAGAACTTGTACTTCGTCCCAGCTCTAAGATTTGTGCGGAGCTATTAGAAAACCTGTGAAGACCTGTCTACTATTGCTGCAGAAGAGCTAATGCCATTTACAAAGGCCCATGACCGTGTTCCTATTTCCTCTGTACCCAGTTTGTTCAGTATTTTTATCATATGCAAATGATAAACAGTTTAGTGTGATCGGTTTTAAGTTAACACACTTTCCCTGTTAGACAGGTGAAGCACAAGAAATTAGTATGAGTCTCACTAAGGCCAGACTTAACAGCCCATATGCTGTGTCCATAGGTTTGGATGTGGTATCAACATCATGACTGTCTTAGCAGAGAAAAGCTCTGCTAAGATAGCAGGTGCAAGGACAGCCCAGCCTGGTCAGTGGGACCTTCTGACAGGCTGCAGAGGAGCATAGCAGCGCACTGTGACCTTGGATATTTATTTTTTTAAACATCTCACACTTCCACCTGCCCAATGTAAAGCATTTGCCAGAATCTGTTTTAAGTATGAGAGAAATATTCTTGCATTACCCAAAGAAGAAAAAGTTCTTTGGCATCAACATGTAGGACAAACTAACCTAGATCCTGTAACAGCATATCTGAGATTGCTGCTGATTATCTCTTCTCCTGAGGCATGACCAGCATTTCCTTGCATTTTCTTCTCTTAAGCAGGTATATCTGAAGACAGACCATAGGGTAGCAATGGGAATGTGTGAACTTGAAGTGAATGGGGCAGTGAAGACCATATAAATAGAGTGCAGATAGATTGCCTTGTTATGCTGTATTTGCACTTGCAGAAAGTGCTACCTGGGCAACAGAGGCTGCAGTGTCTGCTGTTTCCCCAAGACAGAAGTGGCTGCATGTGGAGTGGAACACAGAAGTGGCCTTTGGGATGGCATCCACAATGGAGCAGAAACATTCTCTCAGATACAGCCCACAGCTAGAGCCAGACTGTTGTCCTGGGCACATGTGAGAGCTGCATGAGATGCTGGCATGAGGCAGGTGTTCCACAAACACAGCACAAGGTTAACATGTAAAATATATCATATGGAGCTGGTTGGTACTGGGAACAAACCCCCATGGATGTGGAAGAGGATCGCAGATCAGGAAGGGACCTTTGTGGTTGTGAACCTATCCATTAAGCATACTGCAATTTGGTCTAGCCCCACTGACAGGAGTGGCAACTTTTTACTACTTAAACTCTAAAGGTATTCCAAGCTGTCCTTCACTGACAATGCTCTCATCTCCAGCTTTCCTAAGTTCATGGCTTATTTCCTTCCCACATGCCACAGGCAGACCAAATGCCTAATGGCAGGGGAAATGACAAACAAAACGGAAAGGACCAGCAGCTCCATAGACAGAGACCTTGGACAACAAGTTGACCATGAGCCCTTGTAGCTATCAAGGCCAATGATCTCTTGGGGTGCACTAAAAAGAGTGTGGCTAGCAGGTTGAGGGAGGTCATCCTCCCCTTCTACTCTGCCCTGGTGAGGCTACATCTGGAGCACTGTGTCCAGTGATGGGCTCCCCAGTTCAAGAAGGACAGGGAACTACTGGAAAGAGTCCAGTGGAGGCTACAAAGATAATCAAGGGAACGGAGCACTTGTCTTATGAGGAAAGGCTGAGAGATGTGGGTCTGTTTAGCTTGGAGAAGAGAAGACTGAGAGGGGATCTCATCAATGCTGATCAATAGCTAAAGGGCAGGTGTCAAGAGAATGGGATCAGGCTCTTCTCAGTGGTGCCTTGTGACAGGACAAGGGGCAACGAACACAAGCTGCAACACAGGAAGTTCCATCTGAACATGCAGAAAAACTGCCCAGAGAGAGTGTGGAGCCTCCTTCTTCTGTGGAGACATTCAAAACCCGCCTGGACATGTTCCTGTGCAACCTGCTCTGGGTGACCCTACTCTATCAGGGAAATTGAACTAGATGATCTCTGAAGGTCCCTTCCAACCCCTACAATTCTGTGACCATTTTGCCATAAATCAAAATAATCTTGAGAAGATTACTCTGAAGACTGGGGGCTAGTTCAAACGTAGCCAAGACTGCTCATAAGTCACAGGAATTCCCCACCCAAGTTTTTGTGGCACCTGTGGGAGATAACTCCAGGGTCTCAGTGAGGCTGCTTGACCATCCCAGAGTGGAGCTGCTGCACAAAGACTTTCCCCATTTTTAATAATGTGCATTGTCATCTGTATCACGCATTGCAGGAACTTCAGGGGACACAATCTACTCATGCCCTGCACCCATTCCATGACAACAGGGAGGAGGAAAGCAGATGGCTCTCAGCAGTGCTTTTCAGGGTGGGTATCTCATCCTCACATTGTATGTCAGCCCTGCTTTTCCTAGAGGCCTGCTGGAGACTGGGTAAATAAGAAGGCAGATTGAACATCAGAACACAGGGGATAAAGACAAGTCAGTCATCTTTGATTCACACCATCATGATTTACTGTCTTTCTGTTCCATGCAGCTAACTGAGCACCTGACACTGCATGCCTGCTCCAGCTCTAGACTCATTCTCAGCCCCGATCCTGCTCTTTTTCCCCAGTAAGGCATCCCTGCTCTCATGTTCACCCGCCATCAGGTCTAATTTTGTCCACCAGTCAATCCCTACCCCTGCCTCCCCTGGTGTCCTTCTGCCCCACGGTGTCTATATCCTGATGCTCAAATCATACCCTTTACTGTGACTCCACTTGCTCTCTGCTACAATGAAAGGTTACTGGCAACCAGTGACGTGTGAAGACCAGCATTGTTCTCTGCTTACCTCCAGAAATCGAGAGATTTTGATCTCCAGGCTAAGCTGGCACTTTGCTGTTACAGACCTCCACACTGGCTGTTGGTTTTTGCAGGGAGTCAGGGGAGAACAGAGAAAGTCTTTTCACCAGCTCCTCAGTGATGCGTTTATACCACTGTGACCCACAATGATGTCTGGGAAATGTCCCTGTGCACATTTACAAGCAGTGACAACATCGTCCTGACCTGGTTGGTGGTGCTTCAGGACAGGGCTGAACTAGCACAGGCACATGGTGTGCAAAGAGTTAATAAAAACTGCTGGATTAAAATCATTACATTGTCACTGAAAACTCCTGCTGTTAGCCACAGGGAAGGACATTGTCTGCAGCTCCCTTACAATAAAATGAAGGGCAATTTCATCCAGTCACCTGCTGCTGACCTATTTAAAGCCCCCTGAGGCAGGGCAGAGCAGGTTGCTGCTGGTTCAGCCTGCAGCAGCCAGGGCCAGGCTGCAGGTGAGGCATCCCAGTACCTCCTTTTGGGGAATGAGGTGCCCACGCCTTCTCAGTCTGGATCAGGTAAGCTGGTGATGCTGGCAGCATTGCTCTGCCTTTGCCATGGGTATGCTGCTTGGCAGAGGCTGGGTGCCTGGCAAGTGATGGGGCTGCATAAGCCTGACCACCAGCTACACCCAGGTTTTGGGAGGTCGCTCCCCAGCACAGAGCCCAGCCTGCACACCTAGATTTTGGGGAGCCCTGCGTCCTTCCTCAGCATCTGCTCAAATCCTGCCACGCTTCTTTGGCCTGGGGAAGGAAAAGCTTCCCTGCATTAGCTGCCACTGGATCTGCTGTTTTTCTGGTGCCTTCCCCACCACTGCCTGCCCAGATGAGGAAGAAGAAAAAGAGCTGTACATGATCTTTCCAGCTTTTCCTGCCCTTGTTTTGCATGTGCCCTTCTGTCATTGAAGAATAACTTCATACTGGGATGTATTAACAAACATAGCTGGCAAGTCAAAGGAAGTGATTCTTCCCATTTATTCAACACTTATGAGGGCACATCTGGAATGCCATGTCCACTTTTGGGACAGCCTGGTATGGAAGAGATGTTGATGAACCATAATGGGTTCAGAGAATGGTTGCTGAGATGGTTGGAGCTGGAGAACAGGACATATGAGGGAGGCTGAGGGCTGGGTCTGATCTGACAGAAGGAGAGGAATCTGAGGGGAGGTGTTTAATTTCATTACCTGAAGGGGCTGGAGGAAGGGCAGAGCCAGATTCAGATGCACAGAGAAAGGGCAGCAGCAATGGGCACATGTTGTCATAAGATGGGACGTACAGGAAAATTTCTTCAACTTGAAAGTGGACAAGCACCGGAACAATGTCACAAAAGTCTCTGTTGGAAATCGGGTGAAATGAGTCCTACCCTTGAAGTCAGGTTTCCTGTTTTTTCTTCTAAGGAAGATTAGAACATTTCAATTGTCAAAATGCCTATAGGATTCCCACATCTTCAGTTGATTCCATGAAAAAAAAAAAAAGTAGTATTTAGAAATGTTAAAAATTGCACTACTAGGCCAGGCTGTGTCGTTTTAACATGCTTGTGATTGTGTGTATTTTTCAGCCTTACCTGCAAGGGAAATCATCATTTCTAAGGGACTTTGCTAGAGGCAAGAGGTGGATTACGAGAGCTGTGTCCTTCATTTAGGAATAATAGCCATTAAACTCCTTGTTGCTATGGGGCTGCAATTTCCAGAGGCGATACCCATTATCAGAGAACTGGCTGCTGGCAAGCAGTTAATGAGAGAGCTTTGAAACAGCTCAGTAAAAATCCAGCTTCCCTGCAGACTTCTGAGACATGCATGAAAGAGGAAAGGGAGCCAAAGCTGCATCCAGCTGTGATCTGCACAGACGTGGGATGGTGGCGGCTTCACTATTGCTCCATGGACTGAGGGGAGTCCCTTTCAGACCCAGCACAGGAGGGTTTTTTCAGAGCCTTAGGGGCTCTGTTGGCCTGTGGCAGGTCAGAGCTCTCTGCCCTGAGCCCAGAGTCCCTCCCTGGGGCCTGAGCCAACACCACCATCCTGTTGAGAGATGAAAATATAAAGGTGTCTTTAAGCCATGAAAGAGCACACATGAGAGCTGGGGCATGGGGTGTGAAGGAGTTCTTACAGCATGGAGCCTTCTCCTACTTGTGCTGGGCTTTGTTCTCTTCACTGTCTTCCCAGCAGAGAGGAGCTGGAAGAGCAACAAATCCAGCTCCTTGCACAGAGGCGTGTGGTCAGGCTCAGTCTTCAGGGACAAGTGGTTTCTCTGAGGTCCAAGGCAGCTGGATGACATAAGGTAACTATCACGTTTTGAGTTTTACAGTCTTCCTTTCTGTTTGCATTGTGAGAGCACCTTTACTAAGTCTTCCTTTCTGTTTGTGTTGTGAGAGCACTGGTGGGAATTCTGAGATGAGAAAGCCTTTATCTTGCTTTGTTACTGAGGAAAAAAGAGAGGAACTTGAAACATCAGTGCTCTGCTGCTCCCTGGGCAGAGCCTGGAGTGATGCCCAGGCTGTGACAGGCACCGCCACCATGACTGAATGCCCCTAAGCATCTCCCTCGCACACGGTGTCCTATGGGCAGCGCATCACAGACCCCATCCTGGCAGCGGTCCTTCCGGTTGTGTGAAATTCTCCCTGAAGCAGACATGCTGAAGATCCCTGCTCAGGATGCTAAACTTGTTTATAACCTGTAACTGCAAAGTCTAAATGCAGTGTAGCTCAGAGCAGCGTTAGATAGAGAAGACAATGGGATGTGTCAGGTTTCCATAGTTATGCTGCAGAAAGTGGAGGGAATTTCCCAATGTTTAAAAAAGCAATTTCAGCATCAGCAGATCTAGAACATAAAATAAATAAATGACACTTTGGGGTCAGGAGTAACAGTTCCTGGCTCTTCATTTATTTTCTAGAATCAGCCTCTAACATGGCATATTCATGTTGTAACCAAGAGGGTTAGAAAAACGGGTTTTCAGTGAAATAGTGGATACTAATCACAAGAATCCAGGACCTGCAGATTGAAGTAACTGTCAAAAATCTCATAATGCAGAGAAGGCAGTCTATAGTAGTTCAGTGGCAGAAAGACTGGACTGCCTCATGTGCGTTAACGACCTGTAAATATTCAGTAAGGTTGTGGCATCTAGGACATGTACATTTGATATCTGTGTACAGTTCAATAAGCAGGACATTTTTGCATCAACATGTTGGCAAGTTGAGGAAGAAAAAAACACATGCAATTAATGCATTAAATAAATCTAATGGAAGGCATTTAGTCTTGTCAGGGAGCAAGAGAACTGTTTGTTTCCTGAGAAACAGGGAGTCTGGAGCTGAGGGCAGTAGCCCAGCCAGCAGGGCAGGGATCCCATCAGCCAGGACCCAGCCTAGCAGCACCTAAGTGAGGACCACCTTGAGCAGCACCACCAGACATCGTGGCCAGGTTCAATCAAGAGTCTTCATCATCAGGGAAGCTGATGTTTATGAGGCAAGTCCAATGTCAATCCACACATCAGGATAAGCAGAGTCTGCAGCCAGGCATAGGAATGGGTTCGTCTGCACTGGGGACCAGGAGTCTTACAACATATCTTAGCCAAGGACTAAAGGCTTAGGTCTTTGAGCTTAAATGCAGCCCTATAGGCCAACAAGTAGGGCATGTAAGTGGAGGCTCCAGGTGAGCCTGATCTGGGCCATTTAATGCTCTCAGGGCCCTGACAAATCCCCAGGGAGCATAATGTAGTATATCCTATACTATGGCATGTAGCAACATTCTTCATTTCTATAGACTTTTGTTTTATTTTATCATAAATCTGATGATAAACAGTTTTTCAATAAATTCCCAAACCCTGGGGTTATGGGATCATGACATGTTAAGCAAAATAGTAAAAACAGCGTACTACTTACTTTGGAGAAACCTTTGAAAATATGCCCAAGGCTGTCTTATATTGATATGTCTCCAATATTGAATATTTCTTCTGAGGCTTCTGACTCTTGTTTTCTGAATTCCTGAGCTGGGCAATGTCAGCAAATGGCAATGCTGGCCATTCCCTCCATCACCATCCAAGTCTGCACTGTTGCTAGCATGCCTGGTTACAGGAACGTGCAGCCAGAGCCCATTTGGCACTCTGCTCTATCTTTTAACTTTCACAACTCACTTCAACCATACAAAACTATCAAGAAAATGGACCAGCTGGCAACGGGACACAAAGGCTGACAATGGTGCTCAGTAGGACACAAAGGACACCCAGTGGGACAAACAGAGTCCCTGGCTGAGCTCTGCAATGTGGGACTGTGGAAGGGAAAATCCCCCTTCACCCTCATGCTGATTCAAAGGCTGGCATTGAGAGCAGGGCAATTAGAGCTGCCAATTGCTTTTCCTGCTGCAGCTTCCCCTTTGTCACTGTTAAAAGACTGGCAGCCCAATGATAAGATGATAGTGCAGCTGAACCCATGTCCCTGAAACTTGTTCTCTGCCCTCCCCAGCAGACAGAAAGTGACTGAACCATTCATGCAAGAGCTGTGTCTGTTCATTTTCTAATTCCTTCTTTCCCTTTAAGCTACTCATACATCAGGAGCCGATTCATACACGCAGGCTGTTTCATTTGAGATTGTGCAAGTATTTGGGGTAAAATTTCACCCAGACAACTTCTGTTTCTGTCTCACCATCATACTTCACAGAGACGTGATCCACTGCCTGGTCACTGGGCCTGTTTACTTCATAGATAAAGGAGTAGCTCAGAGGTGTTTTTTCTCCCAGTCCAGGAGGCAGCACACCTCTGAGCAAAAAAAATAATAAATCACATCAGTTGCTGCTAGCTAGCAAAACCAAACCTTGGCAAGTTCTCTATATAGGGATCTGCTCTGAACCAGTGGCATGGGTAGCAGCTGAGAGCTTCCTGAAGACCTCTAGGTGCTTCTTTTTTTCCTGCCTGTGGCAAGAAAATGCCAGGAATCCCCTTCAAAGCAGAGATATTGCAGAACAGTACTAGGAAAAAATCATATGGGAGACCTTTTCCTTACGCACATGCGGTGAGTTGGCCTTGGCCAACAGCAAAATTCCCACCCAGCTGCCCACTCATTCTCCTCTCTCAGCAGGAAAGGGGGAGAAAATAGGAAAAAGGAATGAGAAAGCTTGTGGGTTGAGATAGAGACAAGGAAGTCACTTACCAGTTGCTGTTGCAGTCAATCCAGACACAATTTGGGGAAAAATAACTTCATTTATTGCTACTTAAAATACAATGTAATTACAAATTTGGGTAGTGGGAAACAAAAAAAAGAAATATTAAGACAATACCTTTCCTCCCCCCTTTCCCAGACTCAATTTTATTCCTTCACTCTGGACGCTCCGACTTAACTGCTGCCCAAAACTGTCACAGGAGTGCCTGGGAGCAGGGGGTCAAGGTAAGTACAAAGTGGTTTCTTTCTGCCGCTCCTTCCTCCTCATGTCTCCACTCCAGCATGGGCTCCCCACAGGCTGTAGTCCTTCAGGAAAAGCTCCTCCAGTGTGGGTTCTTCGTGTGCTGTATTTTCTTCAGGAATATCCATTTGCTCTGACATGTTTTCCCCATGTGAACATCTGCTCTGTGATGGTCCTTTCCACAGGCTGCAGGAAATATCTGCTCTGGCATGAGTCCCCATGGGCTGCAGAGGTTCACTGCTCCAGGAACAGCCTGCCCTACACAAAGTGCCTGCATGTGGCACTGCAAAGCAGTGGTGAGTGGCTGACTCCAAATGAGCTGGAAACAGAGAGGGATGCAGCACGACTGTCTGCCAGGGCTGGCTGGTACCTGCAGAGGTCTTTGCATTGATTTGCAACTGAGGGAGTAGAAAAGCCCCAAAAGCCTTTGGGGCTGCCTGTTGTGGTCATTCCCTATCCTGCTGGGCTCCTGAGTGCTTCCAGGTCAAAGCTATTTCACAGGTTGACCTTTGCAGCCTGGATCAGCGTTGCTTTGCTGTAACTAGTGTCACAAAACACAAAATCTTTTGTGTGTAGTCACTTAGGTGCAGTGTATGTTTGATTGGGCAGCAGGGAGGACAATTGCTCTTTACCTTCCTGGTTGTGGCTCCCTGGGTGAGAGGGATGCTCCAAGAGAGCAGCCCAAGAGGGAGAGACTGCCCTAGAAACCTGCTCAGGACAGAGTGGGGACAACCTCTTCTTACTCTGCTTCTGCCGCATTTTGAGATTTCTTAAAGATGGGACTCTTTGAGCCAGTGGAAGGCCATTCAGTTTCAAGGAGTGACTGAAAAACGTGAAACTTACAAACACTGCTGAGACTCCATCACAGTTATGAGTACGCAGGTCCTTTTCTGAAGGGGAATCACAGAGCCAACAGCTCTCAGAAAGGTCACGAAATACAGGGATAGCAAGTGAATTACTGCAAATCACATTCAGCTGAAGACTGAAAAACATTATTTTTTTAATGAACTCTGCAAAAATGGAATGATAGTGAAGGAGAAATGGGATGACAATATGTAATACGTAAAGAGCAGGAGTTACTGACATGCACTTCTTCTCTTTGTCTGTGAGGGAAGACTGCACAGACTGTGAAGGAAAGCCTGGGAAGGCTGGTAGCAGGGACAGAAGGAAATAGGAGTTCCCAGAAATGAGGATCACCAAAACTGTGAGCAGCTTGGTCTACTCTAATTAGTAAGGAGGTTGTCTGCAGCCCCATTCAACAAAATCTGGGCACAGCTGTGAGGCACAGGCACATTGCTGCATAGGCTCCACTTCAATATTTTGAGCACTGTCAGAACATGGGCCACTACTGGAGATATTGAAATGAAGAGACAATACTGAAGAGAATATACTTACCTGTGAACATCTGAAGAAGACAATATGATGGTAGGGCCCCTGAGGTTGGGGTTTACATGGATTTGGTGAATAACTGGGGGTATGACCATGCCGTCCGCTTTAGAGAGTATTTATAATGTACTTTACATGATAATGGCAGTTCATTATTATTTCCAACTTACAGTGTGTTAAGGATACCCTCCTCCCCAGCTCCCCATTTTCTACTCTGCTGTATTACTTGAGCCATGAAATCACCAGCAATACCCCTGTTTGGCTGCAATCCTGGACAGATGCTGCATTGTTTGAGGAGGGGTGAGGCATGGCTGATTAATCCGCTGACTGTTGGGATTAGTGCTTCAGAGGCTCTTAACATCTGCAGCCCCAAGACAGCCCCAAATTCATCAGCACGGGAAGCCGGAGGGTAGCAGCAAGGCTGGTAAGAACTCTTATTGTGGGGGGGGGGATTGCCTATTGAATTGCCAATGCCAGGTAGCAAGACAAGAGGGAGCTTTATGGGACAGGTGGCTTCCATGACATTATCTTTGCACTTCCAAATCTGTCACACAGTTTCTTGCCTGTATCTGTGATTCCCAAGACCAAGGAGCTGTTGGCTGTGTAGAGGGAGCAAGGCTGAGAAGCCAGGGAGAGGGATGGAAAGACCCTGCAGGGCAGGCATAATGGAAATGTGTCATCCCTGAAGGCCTTGAAGCTCTAGTTCCTTGTGTTTGGGGGGTGAGGATGGCTGTGGGCTTGCAGTAAAGCGCTGCCAAACCAGAGGTAGAGAGGGGGAAAGTGTTACCGAGGATTTACCTCATGTGGTTACTGTGGTTTATCTCCCTATCCAAAACCAGTCCTTGCCTGAGACTCTACTTATTTGAGCTGGGCTTTGTTACTCTGGTCTTCCCTTTGTGCTCCAACTCCATTTTTTCCCTGCATTAACTTTTTGTTTCTCTTCATCACAGGGTTTTATGAGCCTTCTGTTTGCAGAAACAGGCGGCACAAGGGATGAGAAGAGATTTCTGAGCAGCCATGGATGGGTTACAGCTGCGGGTAAGGCTCACCTCCTGCAAATCATAACCTTCCACCATCCTTCAGAGCCTCCAGTAGCTAAAGGGAAAGAAAATACCAGCTCCATCTATATCTAGTGAACCTGTTAGCTGGGAATGATTCCCTTGTCTATCACTGCAGGGGAACTCCATAAGGCTGTTCAGGATTAAGCCCAGAGAGCGCCTGAGCTCCTGGATTAAGGTCCCCCACCTCCCCTTCATGCAAACAGCTCAGTCTGCCTCCTCCCAAGGCCTCCCATGATCAGCCAGCTGGAGGCAAGCAGGGGCTGTCCATCTCATGAGTTAATCACCTCCTGTTCAGATGTCAGGAGGAGATGAAGCTGCTATAAATAGATTGCGAAGCCCTCATGGTTTCAGCTGTGATTCACACACATGGTAGAGAAGCATTAGGAAGAATTAACATTCAATCTCTCAGGCACTTTCCTGAGAGCAAATGCCATTCTGTCCCTGTCACTTAATCTCATTGCCCGGGGGAGGTCAGCAGCACTTTCTGGAGGGTCTGAATGGGTCAAATGGACAGGGAAACCCCAAGCAGGACTGTTGGGGAGCTGAAAATGGCCACTTCAACTGGAGTGACGGAACAGCACCTGCCCATAATACACAGCTGCATTTAGGAACATGGCAAGGTGCTCTGCTCCCACCTTGCTGGGGCTGAGATCAGGCAGTGTGGTTTTGTTGCAGTACGCAGACACTGGGACACCTGACAACAGCCTCTGGGACTGAGACAACTTCTGGTAATGGTATGTGCAAGGGACTGGGGCTCTTTCTGTCTTTCCCTAAGGGGTGTTGAGATGTGTCTCTGAATGGCTCGTGGGGTCTGTGGCAGTCTGCCTAGATGAGCATGGTGGGTGTACAGAGGGTGTACCTGGGTGGTCTATGTGAAATCCCCATTTCTTCCCCTACTCCCACCCCCCTCCTAATTTTTCAAAGCTCAGGGGATAAAATGTAGCATACAGCTAACTTACATATGGGAAGCTGTGTACACTTGTTCCTGCATGTATTTGCATTAATTTGCATGTGTCTAAGTTTTGGTAGCATCCGACTCCCTTTCTTGCTGTGTTTCTTCTGTTAGCAGTGACAGTCACTGAGCAATGTATGTGAGACAGAGAAGTCAGCTGGAAGGGAGGTGAGACCAGACAGGTCCTGGAGTGGGAAGTGTGAGGAGTCTGTAGGTATCCATCCATCTGTTTGCCTGACCAGCTCCCAAGTACAGAGAAAGAGGGGGGTTTTTCCTGAAAAGTAGTTTAGATGTAGAGCATCTCCTGAGGGTGATGGATATTCCTCACACTTTTGCATATTTGGTGCCCTGTCAATAAAAGAGAGAACCATGTCCGTAGTTTCATAGCATTGCCAAGGTTTCATTGCTTTGCCACTAGATTATGGGTCAGAGAATCAAAGAGACATTCAGAGCACTCAACATCCACAAAAGGTAAAGGAGAGTTTGGACTAAAGGATAAGAGTTCAGTGTCAGTATCTCTGGGTCCTCAGTTAGTGGTCTAGGGATTATGGAGTTCATGAGATGACGTATATACCAGAAAATTTTTTCCTTTCACTCTGCTCTTAGGGACCCAGGTTTCTCAGAGAAGCAAGGAAAGAGGCAGAAAAATGGTCAGGAGGAACTGCAAGTTGGTGGGAGAGTCACCTTATTATGATGGGACTAAATCCAAGAGAGTCACCCCATGACTACTGTAGCGCAAAGAGGGCCCCATCCCACTCCCTGCTGCAGGAAAACAGCATCTGATTTCAGCTCTAGGCAACATCCTTCAGTATAAACTGAAGCCTGCCAGTGTGGGGGTGATTAAAGTGATCTCATTTCACAGGCTTCTCCTTGTGTGGATATGAGCTCCTGCCTGCTAAGGCACTGTATGAAGTTGTGTATATCAAGCTGGTTTCAGTGTCAAAATGTCATTCCCCTATTTAGGAACACGTCACTTAGCTTGATAGCTGGAATATAGACTACACGTCCCTATGGACTCTGGCAGGCTCAGGTCTGAGTGGGTCTGCAGGCACCTGTATGTTCTTAAGCCACCCTTGAAGTCTTCATTATGTTATGGAGGAACCTGAAGTAAGCTGCCTTCTGAAAGTTATGTGAGAATGCCTGATCAGGATAAAGGATTTCAGAAATAATTGTGAATACAGTATTTCTGTTACTGTACAGAAAGTGGAATTGCAACTTAGAGAGTGGGCTAGATTCCCCAGATGGATCCTTACAGAGCCACAGACTAATGTGGAAGTCTGGAAGTGGCTCTGCAGATTCCTTTGTTGTTAGTGACAAGGTTCAGATGACTTGCAGAAGCTCTTGCATGACCTATCCTGTATCTCAAAAAAAAAAAAAAGAAAAGGGCTATGTGGGAATCTGAAGGGAGCATTTTAGTCTGTCGATCCTACACGTGAGTCCAGACAACCTGAAACAGCTTTGGAATGTGGACCATATTGGATGCAAATGGTAGGCCATATGTTTTATAACATTAATTGCCAAACTTTCAAAAGCATCCTATTGACCTCCTACAGGCAGTGAAAGAGCACAGCTCATGCTTAGGCACCTAATCATTTGTCATATATTCCTTGTTTTTCTCCAACATTTATATGGTAGTATCACCAACCTGGATGGTCTCCAACGTTATGAGAGCTTCACAAACCCAAAATATTAACCAGTTTTCCAAAACATGGCATCAGTATATGCCAAGCATACAGATGGTACATGATATAATGGGAATCACATGCACAAAATAGAAGATTAAGGGCAGTATATGCGGAAAAAATCCATCATTCATCTGTAAAAGCTGGATCTGCTCAGATGATCTGGTTGGTGGCTGCCATAAACAGAAGCTGGACTCTGGATAAAAGAGTTACCCAGGAATAAGTTGTCATGGTTGAGAAGGGAGGAAATGAGACCTGTAGCAGAGAATCCTGCCAGCCTGGGCTGATGAGGTTCATCTGCAGGAAGGGGAAAAGGCAAAAGGAGTGGATGGTTTCCTTCTACAAGAACCAACAAGGTAAGGAGAGTAACGTCTTGCAAACCTCATTGGAAAATAAGAAGTGATCTCTGCTTCCAGTTATTTCAGTGTGGTCTGGTATGCCCAGCTCTGGTGCCACAATAGTGCTGGAATTAGTCCATGTCCCTGGAGTAGCTTTATTCTCCAATGTAGTGTGCTGCTTTCACCTAGCTTATATGCATGAGAAGCACTTTTTCTTCTTCTGAGATTATATCGTTTCTACTTACAGCAGGCATCCAGCAGCCGGAGCCTCCTCAAACTCACTGTTATGGAGGTGAAGTGGATTCACGTGTTGGTCATCTTCTTCTTTCTGTTGTCTGTTGCAATGACAGGCTGTTTTCTGTGGCAGTACAGCCTCCCCAAGATGGAGCCCAGTGAGTAGTCAACTTTAAGCTTGGTCATGGTTTGGCACAGAAATATTTAAGGCCGATAAATGCCTTTCTCCCATGTAGATATTTTTATCCAAAGAGCATTTCCCCAAAGAGCACACAAATTTACCTCCTCCTAGCTGGTGTAAGGACACAGAGGAGGTGACCATTGGGTTGATGGAGTACCACATAACTGCTGGTGTCCAGAGAAATGCTGTTACTTCTGGCACTGACCAAACTAGGTTAATTGATACAGCAAGGAGACATTTTATTTTACCTTCTCTTTTTTAGCATCCTGTTGTAAAAATCACTCCAGAATTGATTTTGTTTTACACCTTACCACGTGCTTCAGCTTATGGCTTTGCTTCCTTTCCTATTCCTTAATCTTAGCTCTTTGAAAGGGCACAAGCCTCTGGTTCACACTAGAATTCCCTTATGTATGATCTATCAACAGATAGACTCAAGGCACTGTATGTGCAAGGATGAAATATATACAGTGTAACTGGATCAGAGTTTTAAGTAGTCCAAAGGTGGCATAAAATCCACTGTAAAGATGCCAGAGGTGCTTCATAGACCAATGTCTGAAAGGATTTCAGACCCTACATTTTTATCACAGAGTATCAGAGGCTGCCTGTAGGCTCTTGAGTATTTGTCCCCATTCATCTCAAAGTTTTATTAGTGTTTTTTCTCTTCTCATCTGTATTTCTAAGGCTTCATGCTCAGTTGGTAAGTGAAAAGATAAATAAGCATTTTGTTTACTGCTTATAGTGCAGAGGACCTGTGTTTATGAATATCTTGTGATCAACTGGGAAAATAGTGCCTCCAGGAATTCCCATCTCTCACTGAGTTTAAAGACCTTTGCTTGCCACAAAAAATCAACATATGCCTCTGGCATATGCAGGATGCAGCTAATTCAGAAGACAGATAATATACTAGGTATGCAGCATATCAACTGTTGTTACAATGTTAGATTTCAGGTGGCACTCACAATTCACTCCTACATCCATTTTCTGAGGTTAAAATATGCATGGCACAACTCTGCTGTCCTGAAGCCAAACTCAGATTTTCCCCTAGACATGGGCAGGGCACTTCCATGGCATCTAAACCCACTGTCAGGTATCCTACAGGGTCTTCTGTAGTCCCAGTTCCTTACTCTTGCAGGTTGCAGAGCCTGTTGAAGTTACTGCAGCTCTTCTCTGTCCCATGTGCTCTACCATGTTAGAATAGGCAATAACAGAGCAGAGTGCCCTCTTCAAGTCCTGTTTTATGCAAGACAGAAACACAAGATTGTGTATTTGCATATGCAGAAGTGTCCTTCAGCTTTGGACAACACAACCAAGAAAGCTAGTGCTGACTCCTGGATGAGGTTAAAGCTCATTAGCATGTCTATTCAAGTCACATATGCTACTTTGAAATCTTTTCCAGGCCCATCTGTGATGGAAGTGAGATCAGAAGCTGTGCAGATGTGCCCCCGCTATCCCGAACCAGTACCACTGGACCACCCCATTCCCATTCTGAAGGATGCATTGGAGAAGGTCTGTAAAGGAGAAGGGAACAAGGAGAGGCAGAACTCAAGATTGATTTTCTGGAGATGTAAAGGGGAGAATATGTATTTTGCCCCTGAGCATCTCTAGGGGATAAGGTGGGGAACTGAGGAGGTGGACAACATGTGAATCTGGAAATGGGTGTATAAATCTCCTTCACTGGACATACAGAACAGGTCAGTAAGCAGTTATGTTATCTATAGGGTAAGCTATGATGAAGAAACATTATTTGTCCATCGGAATGTCTAGTGAGCATACATTATCAAAAAATGATGGCTCTTGGTATCTTGTCTGCTATTAGGCAGCCTTCATGTCTTGGAGAGTGGGTGACTCAGAACTAGTTCCTATTCATCAGTGACTGCCAATTCCTCATTTTTTTGTTTTGCTGGCTTTTTCCATGCCACCATTTAAAAATTAAAAAGGTAGTTGTAGGTAACTTCAGGGGAATGGAGAGGAAGGGGAAGAGCATCTGAGAGGCTTTTCCTAGGTATGATATATTTTCTCTGAAATTTTAGCACTGTCTGAAATTCTGGTGGGCTCTGTTTGCAATGAGGAGATACTGCACTGTTGCCTTAACTGCATGGACCATAAGGACAGCAGTGGTCTGACAGGACACCCCTGGTTTTGCAGATCCCTACCATATAATATACCCTCTCATTTGTATCTTTCTCATGACTAGCTTAATTAGTCATAATAGAAGCTGTCATACAGCCCTGATCATTCTTTTTACCCTTCTTTGAGTCTTTTCCAACTCTAATATATTCTTGAGGAGATGCAGGAAATCAGTACTGTATTCAGTATTGAAGGTGCAAGTGGATCAGGGATTTAGACAGTGATAAAACTGTTTTCTGTTTTTTTTAATGTTATTTCTCTAATAATCCCTCATATCTGATTTACCTTTTTTTCTGCCATAGGGAACTGAGCAAATGTTTACATAGGACCGTCCATCATATGCCCCAAGACATATCCATCCATAGCCCCAACGTCAGGTTCCTAAGTGCTAATGACCAGCTCACTGCCCATCTGTCTGTATATGTTGTGAAGTTAGGGTTGCTTTTCTGCATGCACATTGCTTTATCTACACCAAATTTCAATTGCTATCGCTTCGCATTCATTTTTATGAAGTGTCTGCCGCTGGCTCTGGGGTTACTGTAGAGAGGTATTTTATTATTCGGTTAGTCAGACAGGTAGGGGAATGTGCAAAACAGTACACATTGGATGCAGAATGGACACTCTGATGGAGTGTCCATCAGAGAGTCACCTAACCTTGCTTCTTTGTGCTCCTCAGAAATGAAGTATTCAAGCATTCCTTTTAAGTAGGCTGGTGAAACTATTCCTATTTTGCAGATGGAATAAGGCACAGGGAACCTGAACCTGATGCATAGGAAGACATAGGTATTTGAAGGGGGCATAGGCACCAGCAGCTCAAAAGTGTATCTTCAGATCCCTTTATGGTCTGCCTAAGTCTGTGGACACTCAAACCCACACTAAAGATCTTGCACTACCTGAGATAAACTACCATCCTGCTAGTCCCAGGCCAGGAACCCTGGAACTGGACAATACCAGTTGTGATTATATTGCATACAGGGGAGACTTTTTCCTGGCCTGCAGCACCTTGAAACAGAAGGGTGACATTCACTCATGGTTGAGGCTTAAGGAAACGTTTCTCTTTTAAGGATAAATACTTTTTCTTATAAGAAAGGCATACATTTTCTTCAGAAGAGTCTTGCTAGGAGCTAAATCCAAATCCTGAGTATTGGATTCAATGACACTTGAGTCTAGAGAGCATCACATATTTCTATGAAATTTCTGCAGGTCCAGGCAGGTCTATGTGCCAGACTCTTTCTGAGAAAACTCTAAGGAGGACCATGCTTGCTGGCATGACACCAGGCTGTTCTCTGGAGGTGCTGATATACCCAACCACACTACATGGGCCACTGGTACATGGGGAGGGAAAAAGAACCACTGCAGAAGGGCAAGGCACAAGGTGGATATTTCCATTGCTGGCTGTCAGTGCACCTCACTGGCAAAGGGGTCCGGAGGACATGATTTGTCTTGTCATTTCTTGTCTCAAATGCTGTGCTTGGAAGGCCATTTCTTATGTCTTAACTTTTCTATGCAAAAGATAAATTATGCATGATGATGACATAGCTTTGAAAAAGTCATAAAAGAGCAAGACCAATGCATTCTGGTTGCAGGAGATGGGTGAAGCATCAGGTGGCTGATAAATTCTCCTTGCCACAACAGAGAGCAAAGAGCAATCAGAGCCCTATAGTAGTTTCATGATGTTTCTCAGATTGCAATTTAAACAGGATGCCATGTTTCATGACATAAAAAGTATGATGGGATATTTGAAAAGCCTGGATCTTTTTCTCATACATTTTTGAACCTAAAGTACTAGTGCAAAGAATAGATGGACACAGTACTATTTAAAAAGGAAGAAATTGCAATTTTTAGGTTTTAGCATTTGTTTTTAATCATATAAGCATCATAGTTATTTCAAGGATGAGTACCACATTCTTCTACACTGTGGACATGTAGACTGAAAGAAAGATACTGGAATATTCAGCATAAGGAATTCAAAGGACCAGAAAAAAAATTTAAGTGCTTGGAAGTAAGGAGGGCTGATGGTCTGGATCTTCTACAGCCTGTTACAGAGTAGATGGATTATAAGACTCTTCATTTGGAAATTCCTAACTTCCCATCATTCTCCAGGTAGATATGATGCTGCGCCAAAAGATTCATAGCTCTGGTCTCCCTGCCATGTCTGCCATTGTTATCTACAATGACACTGTGCTCTGGACCGGCAACTTTGGAAAGAAGAATGGTTCGGACCCCTCCTCAGTAGTGCCCAATGAGTACACTATTTACAGGTGAGATAGATGTATCACAGGTATGAGAGGTAGAAAAAGAGCAGATATATGTACAGAGATCTGATACCTAGGAGTACAGCCACTGTCACAAACAGCATCTTCTACCGACTCAGGTCCACTGTAGAAACCTCTTCAGGGTTACACTAAAACTTTGTGAGACAATGCTTCAGGTAGTCCCTAAATTATAATATACTTGTGGCTTACTGAGTTGTTTACTTTGGATTTTTTTAAAATTTTTTTTTAATTTGATCCAACAATATTTTAAATTGGAATAGCGGTAAACATCGTGGAGAATCTGAAAACATACTACTATTCACATAGGAACATCTCCATGCTTTGAGGAGCCCTAGGGCACAAATGTGAAGACTGAGAGCTAGCACAGATTTTGTGAACAGTGAGAAGACAGTGCCATAGGATTAAGAAAAAAAGTTTCAATCGAGCAAAAAATGAGGGTTGGGAAGAGTATCTACTGAACAGTTAGGCCTGTAAACTTATTCATTCTCCTAGTGAAGTCAAAGCCGTATTGGCCATTATTTTCTGATAAAGATAAAATAAAGTTCTTCATGTGTGTTAAAAAACAAATACAAAGGAAGTGTTTTCTTCCTTTAAAGATCTATTTCCAGTGATTTACAACTGTGCTATATATGAAGCATACAAGCTGCATGCTGACTGTCAAATGTTGTCCTCAGAATAAACAATTTTGGAAAGTTTCAGCAGCTGTTATTACCTGTTTTTCCCCCTCTGCATCACAAACTCTGTGCATAGATGACCTCACACACTTTTTTCCTAAATTACAGAATCACAGAATGCCTTTGGGTTGGAAGGGACCTTAAAGGTCAGCTAGTTCCAGCCCCCCACCATTGTCAAGGGAAGGGGAACTCGTCCCTGGGTGGGCTTGAACCACCAACCTTTTGGTTAACAGCCTAATGTTCTGATCATTTCTGCTACGGAGAATCCCCCCAGAGAATTTATCATCAGTTAGCATCATTTATGGTCAGAACTATGACAGTATCTGATTGTCTTCAAACCTCTGAGATTCGTTCCTGATTAATGAAAGCACTCTTGGTGAATGCTTTCACTCCAGGCTGTCTTGCACCGGTCCAACAATTTCACCTCTAGCGGCACAATACGAAATCCCCCTGTTAATGATGTCCCCATTTCCGAAAACCAACAAAATAGAACCAGAGTTCTATTCCAGAAGACCTTTTGTAAATTTGACTCTATTCTGAAGCCACACAAATATTACCATTGATTATGAAATATAAAGATTTATGGCATTTTAACCTTAAAATTCCAATAAACTACTTGCAACTTGTTATGGCGCTTACTAAGCAATAATTTATAAAATATATCATCTTATGATTTATCTAAGTGAAAAGATAGAGTTCTGTAGCCCACTGCACTATTCAGGAGATACTAATGACGGTTATATTGCAGTCCATAAAGGCCAGAGTTAAGGATATTAATTCAAGCTTCTTACTTGCATTTTAGCTATTCCCTTCTGAATTAGTACAAGTGTTGCGTGTAAAGCCAAAGGCAGTGGGTCAGTTGGGTGATCTCATTGTACTGACCATCTTTCCTCTTGACTGATGGATTTCTTAATGTTTAATTTCTACAAATGTTTGTTCCTTAACAGAATTGCCAGTGTCTCCAAGATCTTTCCCACCATTATGTTGTACAAGATGTGGGAAGAAGGAAAAGTCACATCTCTTGATGACCCGTTGGAACGTTATGCCCAGAACTTTGTTATTAAGAACCCTCTGGGAAGGCTCAAGGAATCAGAACAGAAATACACAGCAGACGGGCTCATTTTTTTGGAAAAAGGTTCAATGCCACTTAAACCATCACCTGTTACCTTGCGCAGAATGGCTAGCCAGCTCTCAGGTGAGACAACACTGCTACCACTATGCCACTTTAAAGAGACCACACAGAGTACAAACCACGTCAGGGATAAAAAAGGTTGCTGATGAGGCCATTTCCCAGAGTGGATCCTGCACCTCTGCACTTCCCAGAGGTCAGGCAGGACCCTTGGAAGCAAGCTGTCAGTAGCTTCATGAAATGCTAAAACGAAACTCTTGTCCAGGCCACCTGCTTGGAAGTGGGCCACACTATGCTGTGGGCTGGGGAGTTGTCTTTCCCATGCAAGGTGAATATATATTTCTTTTAACACAGTAGCATCACCTGAAATCAGGTTCTAATTGCATAACAGTTTTTTATACTCCAGCCCAGAGTGCTCTCAGTTTTATGAGATGTAGAGTTGAGGGTCAAAGTGGCACCAAACCTCTTTGCTGTGAAGAGATAGACCTTGATCACTGAGCTAAATTTACCTGCCAGTGTAGTTCCTGATCTGGGATTCCTGACCTATTAATAGCTTTGTACTTGCTGGCATAAGACTATTAATCTACTGCTACCTTCATATGGGTACCCTTACATTAAGGTAAGAAAGGAGCTCACGGAACTCAGGAGAACTTTAACCTTTCTCAGAAATAAAGCTACTAATACTTGACTCGGAGATTCCAGAATGTAATGACCAAAGAGATTGTGCCAATATCTCATGTAGCATTTTGATTAAGCTCTTTAGCACCTGAATTATTCCAGATTGGAATAAATGCCCTAAAATTAGGATCTAAAATCAAAATATCATGTAGGCAAATTGCAATACCTCGGGACAGGGTACAGCACCACCTGAAGCAAGCCAATATCAAATAAGGGTTCCTCAGAAAGGGATGATGTAAAATCTGGAAACAAATAGAGAAACATCCCAAAGTGGCCAGTGGCAGCGGGGGCAGAAATTTCTTTCTGTGTGCACAGCCCTGCCCAGCCCTTCTCCCTGCAGACAAGGTCTTGCTCTAGCCAGCCTGATGATGTCCTCAGGGCCAATAATTCTGCCTGGTCCCCTCTGAATCTCAGGAGCACCTGAAGCTGGTCTGGCTGCTCCTTGAAAGAGCAGTGTGTGCTGGTGCTGTGCTGTCATGTAACGAGGTGTGAGGTATGCCCTAGTAATACTTGTAGGAAGCATATGTCAAAAGTGTACCTGGTCATAGCATAATTGCCTGTAATGTTCAACCATTCCGTTTTTTCCACTGCTATGCTAGATTTTTGCCCCTACTTAGCTCCTTTTATGTTCCTTTTTTTTTTTTTTAAGAATGTGGCCCAAATTTCCAGACCACACCAGCAAGGTACACTAACCAGCTTGGACCCTGACAATATAGTAGAAGGAGAAGCAGTTTCAAAATCCCAACTGAAAATCGAATGAATGTTGAGGTCACATGTTACATTTCCTGTCTGTCAAAAACCATAAAGGAAGAGGTTCTGCTTAGCATCAAGATCAAAGCCGCTGCATGACATATCATAAAGTGTTTTTCATCTGAATTCTTCCAGTAGAAAATGATCTATAATATATCCTCATTATCTGGGCTTTTCTACATTATGTATTACAAAAGTAACTCCAAAGATATTTTTCCTCAACAATTGATGGATTCATTGATAGACGGAAGCTGCAGCTTGTTAAGATTATGATTTTCAAATATATATGAATGATACTATGAGATGCTATTTTAAATTATTAGAAGCATGCTTGTCAATTAGCAGCCCATGAGGTATAAATCAATGACTGTGGATTTTCTGTTATGCTCACTCATTCTCTGGTTTATCATTTCTAATGAACCTCAAGAGAGACATTGCACTGCTGTCATGGTGCTGGTTAAATTCTCCCAGCAGTGCAACATTTTCTTTGCTGCCATTGTGGCAAGCTGAAAATGAAGGACCTCATTGTCTGCTGGAAGATGTCGGGTGCATCTCTTATCTGGTCATTCAGCTGCACAAATAGCCGCAGACCAGAAGCAGAAAAAGTGGTCTCCTTCCAGTTCAAATCCCAAGGTCAGAAAAACAGGTGTTGCTGCTACAAAAGAACAGGGCTTCATTCAGCTTTGCCACGATTAAGCACACGCTCACTGAGCAGATGATTGCAAGTAATTTTTTCTGCCATGTACCCTTCCTCATTTCCTCCTAACCTCTAAATCAAAGTCACCTGCAAACTGCAATGAGGATTTCATTCCAGATGTATTCCAAGTTCTGGACTTGACAAGCCATAGATCCTGTGTAAAGGAGTAGTGGCATCTTAAAAAAGTCCTGGCCAAAAGGTTTTAGGGAATTCATGTTCGGTGGTGTGAAATTAAAAGTAAAAAGAACTTCAATTTTTCAGAAACCCTGAATAAATATTGCTAAAGCTTGGGGAAAAAAAAAAAAAAGTTTAAAAAGAGCTAAAAATGCTTTAGGCCAAGCTTGGAATTGTTCAGAGATGTTCAAGCCTTCTGTAGTGAGGTGTAAAGAACAAAAACCTGTTTAAGGGGGCTGTTACACACCTTTGCAGTCAAGGGAATACAGTCACAGAAATACAGACAGGGATTTCCCCAACACCCAATATGCCCTTCTCTTCCAAAATACATTTGGGGATACATGGTATTTTTAATCATTCATCAAGGTATTTTTACTGAAATGTAACAACCCAGAGTTGGTGCTAGGGTATGACAGATTCAGTGGTCCATTATTTGAATATTGTGTCCTGCAGTCCAGTATGAACAGGTCCTTGCAGCACATTTACTATGTGTAAAAAGCACATGTGTGCATTATTGTTTCCATCTTGCCATTGAATCTTGCCTTTGCTCTCTCTTCATCAGACTCAAAGTTTCTCGGGTCATGATTTGTCTCATAATGTTAACTTCTCTTTTCCATGGCACAGGTCTGCCCAGGAGGCTACGATCTACTAGCCTGCTGTGGAAGGGCAATACACAAGAAGCTCTAGCTCTCCTGAAAGACGATGTCTTGGTTGCTGATCCTGGAACCAGGTCAGATGTATTCACTTACGAGCTTTTGGTCTGGGTTTGTGCTCTCCACTGATATTAGCCCCACCTGCAGTCTTCATGGCTAATGAATAAAAGACAGCCATTCTTAAAGGGAGCTCGGGCCATCTATCCATACACCTCTTTTAGGCTGGAAAGAGCAACTGTTGGAGGTGCCAGGGTTTTTTAAGATGTGTATAGAGCCTGAGTGAGAAGCTTAGATAAGGCAAATTAAACTGCTATAGCTAGGTCCAATGAGGCTTAAATTGAGAAAGACATGGATTTTCAAAAATGGAAAGACATGTTAGTTTAATTGGTTTAAATCATCATAGAGTTCACTTAAAATCATGCTATTTCTGTAGTAATTTGCATGTCCCTAAATTATCCATAAGTTTTATCAGTGTTTGTTACAATTTATATAGCCTGTTAAGTCCATTTCCTGAGTAGTTGCAAACACTGAAAAATATGAATAGGATCCAGTGGACAGCAGGTGAGGGAAAGGATTCAGACTAAATAGGAAAAGATTTCTAAGTCTAAAAAATTTCTAAGTAATATAATCAAATGCTGAAATAGTTTGCCAAGGTTGCCAAGGATTCACTTTCTCAGAGTTAGAAAACTTTTAGAAAACTCAATGGCTCAATATTGGCAACCTTGCATTAGGTCTGTCCGATGTCATGTAGGAGATTACAACGGAATCATAGAATGATAGAATCGTCTAGGTTGGAAGGGACCTAAAAGATCATCTAGTCCAACCATCAACCTAACTCTGACAAAAATATAAATAAGTAATAGGAAATATAAATCACTAAACCATATTCCTGAGGACGATATCCACCCGTCTTTTGAACACCTGCAGGGATGGTGCCTCAACCACTTCCCTGGGCAGCCTATTCCAATGCTGGATAACCCTTTCTGTGAAGAAATGTTTCCTAATATCCAATCTAAACCTCCCCTGGCGCAACTTGAGGCCATTTCCCCTTGTCCTATCTCCTGTGAGATAGTCCTTAAAGGATTTTAAGCCTTTAATAAGATCATCTTCTTTTATGCTCACCATTAAGATACATAAGGACATCCACTCAAAGTCTCTGAAACCTTTATTACTGGACTTGTTGATAGATTTTACTGTCTCCCTGTTCCTAGATATAATTCATAGCTAACAGATCATTCTTCATAAAGGAGATTCTCATTTATTGCTATAGAAATTTTAACATATTCTTCTGTATATATTGAAATTCAACTTCATTTCAGATTTTAGATCCAGAATGTATTTATTCTTGGAGTAGAAATATATATGTTCAGTGTGATTTTATCAGCAAGATGGTCTGCAAATTGTTGAAGTGGTACCAAATTTATGATCTAAATAAGCCTCAGTGAGATGTGTGGTTTCACACAACTGAAAAAACCCAGACAAACAAGGTTGAAAACATCATGAATTTTTAAAATCTGTTTGAAAAAAAGTTGCCGTTCGTGTCTTTATGTCATTAAACTTCATTCAAGTATAAAGACTTACATAACTTTATGGATAATAAAGACTGAAGCACTCAGGTGTCTTTAATGACTCAACATTGCTGGATGCTGCTTTTTGTGCTTTTAAGTGCTTTTACCATCTTAAAGTAGCTGTTGACTTTTAAGTGCTTTTTAAGTGCTTTTACCATCTTAAAGTAGCTTAGGTGCTTAAGGGATTGTACCATGTTAAATCTCAAAAAAAGGCCTGGGATTTTGAGACGTCTAAGGTAAGTACACGTAACTTCCAACTCTGCTTTTAAAAAGAATGGATATATCCTTTGGTGAACAATTATAAACAGTAAGTCAGGATATGCAAACATATAGATTTTTCTATAAAATTGGTGGGTTTTTTTAGTTTTCCATTTCCAGCCCTCTTTCTGTAGACAGTGTTTAAATAGCTCTGCTGATGTTCTCACAGGAATTTTTTCTTTCTTTACGTAACAACAAATCAAGGTAACAACATTCAGGTTTTTTCTCTCCCTCCTTCACCTCTCCTCTCTCTTTAGCATGTCATCTGATAAAATGAGAATTTTTCCCCAAAGAGAGACCTAGCCACTGTTTTTTCATAGTCATACTCACGATGCATCAATGAGGTAAGGCTGATCCAGATATATTCTTCCTTTTCAGATGCCACTACAGCAATTTGGCCTTCTCACTGATGGCACATGTGCTAGCTGACCATGCAGCTGAGGGCCAATACCAGCGCTGGATCTCGGAGAACATCCTGGACCGCTTGGGCATGGAGGACACTGGCTTTGACATCACCCCACCAATCCGTTCCCAGATGGCTGTGGGTTTCTATGGCAGCCATCAGCCAGCCCCTCTCTATGACCTTGGCTGGTACAGGCCCTCTGGCCAGATGTACTCCACAGCTGCTGACCTTGCCAAGCTGGCAATGGTCTTCTTAGGCACCTACCACCGTCGTCTCCTAGAACCTGACACAGTGAAGACAATGCTGACCCCACTGTTTAAGTGCTCCACTGAATACTTTGCTAACAAGACTGGCACACCCTGGGAGATTAACGAGCAATTGGGATATGATGTCATTAGGAAGGATGGAGACCTTGACGGTTATTCAGCTACCTTCTCTCTTATCCCCAAGCTCCGCCTGAGCTTCATTGTGCTGATGGCAGGGCCCAGGCCTCAGGGTGGAGATATTGCGACTCAGACATATGAGTATCTTATTCCTGCCATGGAGACAGCCTTCAGAGAAGCAGAGAAAAGCTTGATTCCTCCTCCAAGTCCAGGCCCGTATGTAGGTTACTATACCTATTCCAACCTGACTTTCTATGAGATCAAAGTTGGACCTGGTGGGGTGCTGGTCATGCAGCAGTTTGGGCCTCACGTGGAAGAGCTGATTCCTGAAAAGTACCGGACAATCAAGCTCCACCACCTGGAAGATCGTGTTTTCCAAGTTGTTTTTGACAGGGAGTTCCCATGTGTTCTGCACCTGGGCTCTGCATCCATCTCACTGGAGACCCAGAATGGGCAACTCTTCAACTTTTATCCATTTGATCGCAAGGGTTTGTCTCCTGGCTTTGATGCACCAGGGCTGAACACATACAATGTGGTGCGTGTACTTCGTAAACCCGTATTCTATAGCTAAATGTCCCCTCTACTTTTCTGACCACATCTGGGAGGTGGCTTCAAATCTGTGTCTTACCAGACTTTCCTGTCTGTGTGGCTTTATGTATGACATGTAAAGGGGAAAGATGGTGAAAAATGACTCTTTTGCCCAACAAATATGTCATGTACCACTTCTAAAATTAGTCTAATGGCTTGCAGTCCCTGGCAGTGCACAGCAGGTCAGTTAACATCAAGGAATGTCTGCAGAAAAAAGACGTGGGAACGTGCTGGATGGATGGTGTTTGGATGCCATAAAAAAAAAGCTGAGCACTTAAGTCTCCACACTTACATTGTCTGTTTGATGACCATTTTGGTGATTGACTGGTATCATCAAAGGGCTGAGAATTTCCCGTGTCTCTCAGAAAATATCTCTTCTTCAGTCCAAGGGTTTTCCAGAGCTCTTCAGGAGCCCATCTACCATGAACAAGATTCCTCACCTGGGTTTGCCAAAAGCATTAGGTGCTGGAAAATGGCACCCTGCTTGTGATACCTGGGAAGGGAGGGTTCTTTTCTGGGTGACAACAAGTAACTGTGAAAAGAGCAGATAGCAATGTGGTTATGTCTTGGTTCCATGGCTTTCTGTTTAAGTGGTGGTCACACAAAGGATATTGCAGCACTTAAGTCGAGGAACTGAGGCTTAGGCCTGTGAGCAGGGACATATGAACATATACTGGTGTATTCCAGCTGGACACAGGTTTGTGACTGTCTCAGTACACAGGCAAGTGTGTGACTGTGGTGTTTAAGTTCAGGAATGTATGGTGATCTTTATGTGTGTTTTGGGCAGGGTTTCTGTATGGATTGTGTTTATGCAGGCATGAGGGTAGATGCAAAGGTAAAGTGCGTTGGCCTGGGGACCACTATGATTAGGACAAGTGCTCCTGCAAGCAACCTGCAAAAACAAAGGTGCATTTTCTTCTCCTTTCTTGTCCCCACTCAATGCCAGGCAGGCAGGACAGATGATATGTCATTAATGACCAACACTGTATCACTGTGTTGGGAACAGTGTCAGGCATGAGTGCAAGACAGGGCAACTACCACCAACTGAGGATTCTTGGCTCCTGAAATGCCCCTTCAAGTTTAAGAAAGCATTGTGATTGCAGTCTTAAGTGGAGCCTGAAATAAATGCAAACAGAGGGTCAGGGCAAGATAACTCTTACCTTAAAATGAATAGCCTAGCTGCAGAGTATGGCAATGGTAATACAGCTTGGAAATCCTGAAGAAGTGCAAAAGGGTAAGCATACTAGCCCAACCCTTCAAAGTGCATGCTCTCCCATACCATAACTGGTATGCGGTTGGATCCTCTTGCAGCTGCGTGTCTCTGGACATGTCTCAGAGAAGATGAGAAAATATCCCTGCCTCTCTTTTTCTTTCTTGTCTCTCTCTGTTTTCACTCTGTATGCAGTTCTTAATCTTCAATTTTGAGAAAAGAAACCATCACTGAAGGCCTAGGAGTCTATGATTCACGAACTCGGTTCCCTGCCTTTTTTCAGACAATTTAATTTCCCTGGAAACATATGAAATAATGTAAACCTTGCCTGGCGGGCATTCATGGTTGCTGCTGCATTGGTTTCCTCTTGACTTCGTAGGTGATTGCATTTTATACCTTGTACAACCCTATGTGTGCAAGTACTTAATCTGAGCTATAACAACAACAATAAATTACAGCAAATTCTTGCTGCTCTCATATGTGGTCATGCCCAGACATATGTGTGCAGGCAGATAGGTTGCACTATGGTTGATTTTGTGTAGATGTCCCTACACTCTGTCATTGCGTGCCTGACACAACAGTGCTCTCTGAGCTTTGAGCCCACAAGACGTAATGTGTGATTGCAAGATATGTGAGTGGTCTAGCCCTAGTCTTTTTGAGTGAGGGCTAAGTGCCACTTTGGGGCTGTTATTGTTGCTTTGAAACAAAAGAAGTGATTGTTTACCCATCAGCTACCTTTAAAAACTTTCCAAGAAAAATTAGGATTTATATCCATGTCACTCACAGGGCAGGATGAAACAATACTGGACCATCTCCATCTGTCTGATGGAGAGGCTAAGATGTTTTACTTTTCCATCAGTAAAGCAGACACTAACAAGTCTTTCCTTTTCTAGTGAGCCACCCTCAAGGCTGTACACTGACACTCTTTGGTGTCTTGCTTATTCCCGTAACAGCAAAGTACAACTCTTTGTTATTCATAGCATGAACACACACCTGCAGTAAAGCTCATCTCATCAAGCCTTGGGTCACACTGGGAAGGTGAACAAGGACTTCCTACATTGCCCCTTGCTGTGGGCAGGAGACTACCTGGCGTGGAGAGGAGAAAGTAGACCTTGGGATGCCTGTGCAGAGGATATGGGAGAGGCTGTGTGTGGCAGGCAGGGCAAGGTGAAGTTTTGGAGGACCCCAGTCATCCATGGAGTCACAATGTTGAGTCAATGCTACAAACACAAATGTCCAATTTCTTTCTGACACTTCATACTTAATAGTATCCTAAGAAAGGAAGAACCAGCTTCTGTGACCTGGTGCAACCTGACTCATGCTAGCAGGTGCTTTATACCGGCTTTAGCAGTTCTTCATAAGCTTTCCATTTTAATACAGAATCTAAGTTACCATTCTGAGTAATTTTTTAAGCTTTTGCATATGCTTGTTGCTGAATTAAAAAATATCCCAATGTTATTTCACCTGTGTCAGAACTTGCTCCAACAATAGGTATGACAAACATGTAAGACTCTACCTAGCTGCTCACTTTTCACCAAAGTGTGTACTTTATAAGGTGACTACATGTGTCTGCAGCACCGTATAGAAACAGTGTTTTTAAAAATGTTTTTATAATTACTCATCAGGGAACCAAACAAATAGAATATGCTTTATTAACATATCCAGCATCCAAAAGAGAAAAAAACCAAAAGTTACTCATTGGTTCAGGAGACCAAATTCAGCTCTAAGGAGCACTGGTGAAAGCACATAATATTGTAATAACGTCCCTGAAAACTGTATTTTGTCTACAAGTTAAAAGGCTCTGGGCCATTATGAATGAGATTAATTTGGCAAAATATAAAAAGCTATATCTGAGCTAGCCCCTTTAAACTCTTTTCCACTTAGTGAGCTTTAATTATTCTAAGAGTTGAGAATACATTGATGAATCTCACTCTATGAATCCTCAACCTAGAGATGGTTGAGATGGGCCTCACCCTTGCTATCGCAAGCAACTGTTCAGGTAGAAGTGAAACACTTTGACAAGATTATGAAAGTATTACCTGTCTGTCTGTTAAGGACAAGTTCTCAGCTTCTTACATCAGCATTGCCCTGAAGACCTGAAGTTCACTTATTAGCAGCCCCAAAGCAGAACATCGGTGATACTGTGTTTGGGATTTGGATAGTGAGGTAAAGTCTCTGTGCTCAAAGAGCAATTAAGAACTGGCTTTGCTATCTACTGTGCAACCCAGGGAGGTGAAGAATTCTCTGGCCATCACAGGATATATGGATAATGGAACTGTCTTGCAGAGAAAGGATAGCCCTGCTTTTCATCAGCAAAGACAGTAAAATCAAGATAACTGAGACTCTGTGTAATTCTTTGTTTTCTTGGGGGCTGCCATGCCTGATTAAAGGATAGCCCTGCTTTTCATCAGCAAAGACAGTAAAATCAAGATAACTGAGACTCTGTGTAATTCTTTGTTTTCTTGGGGGCTGCCATGCCTGATAATTGACCTTTGCCTCGTTATCTGTGAAATGCATATTAAAGTTGACAACCCTGTATATGCTAATGAAGATTTATTCATGTTTCATTTCTTCCTACTTATACTTCTCCTGAACCAGAGCAGTGTGGCCCGAGCTGTTTACTGGACAGCACCTTTGCAAAGCTTTCTTTGTTTCAATGGTGGGAGTAAGATGATGAGTCTATTTGCCTGCAATCACCACCAAAGCAGGACTCAGAGAAAAAAAGGATGAAGTCAGGCTTGACTGGGCTAGACTGGCCTTCGTGTGAGAGTCTAAAAGTTTATTACACACTAACTCTGGGCTACCTATTTACTCCTCAGAAACGTAATGATGTTCTTGTCCCAAAGGGATGTGTTAAGCCCCTGTGATGAGAAGCACAAGCTTTTTGACTTTTCAGGAGTTTGTAGGAGTTGTTTAAAAAGAAATGTCAGTGTCCATCCTTTAATAGAGAGAAGAGATTAAGAGAGCTGCTGGGTCAAATCTAGTCCCTCTCTCCTTTTCACCCATGAAGTGAATATCAACAAATGTTTAAGTACTTCACAGTTAGCAGGGAAGCTTCAATATATATTGCTATTAGGTGCAATTCTCACTCTAGATAAGGTCATATATACTTCAGGATGCAAAGGCTATAAGTCTGTTTGCAAGTTTAATCCTTTCTTGTCCACTCGCTTCTGCCTTTATGAAGAGTCTGACATGTCATGACTTGGTTTACAGAGTTGCAGATCAGCAATGGTGAAGAAAATAGATGACAAAAAATCCCAACACTGTCTCCAGAGAAGTGAGACAATCTCCATTTACATTTAATAGGCATTTGTGCAGTGCAGGTGAGCATAAGATGTTGGCTTAATGTGACAACGGCTCTCTGTAGGGCTCATCCTTGCAGTCCATAACCAGCAAAGACAACCCTGCCTTTAGTTCACCAGATAAAACCCTGTGTTTGCACAGGATTCCTGATCTTGTGACTGTGGTGGACACACTCTGTGGGCAGTTTCCAACATCACTAGGAGACATAGCTAGTATCTGAAGTCCAGTATAAGGTGAACACAGTGTTCAAGTGAAAAGTCTCTTGTAGTGGTGTCCTGGCCTTGCAGTGAATCCCAAAGGAGGAGAAGACTGTACATCCAGCTCAGCAGCAGACCAGATCTTGCCAATAGCTATTGAAATGAAAGGAGAAGAGGCTGTAGATGATAGGATTAATGTCAGAACTCAAGATGAAGATCCTTAGCAGGATGTGGACACCCTGGAAGACCATGTGCACCTGGTCTGCCCAGGGGACACCAGAGCTCCACAACAGCCTCTCTGCCTGAAACATCTGCCAGCATGTCATGAGCACCACTATCGTAACACATGCAGACAAGAGAAAGCGAGCAAATGAAAGTGAGACAAAGGGTTAAACAAAAGCAGAGCTCAGGAGCAAAAAGGACTGGCTGAGGAACACTGTTAATAGTGTCCCTAAGGACTGCCAGGGACCCTAGCCAAAAAAGCTGCATGCTGTTAGGTGACGAATTGCTCCAGTGGGACATGCTAAGTGCAGCTCAAACCATTTGACGCTTTTTAATCAGGCATTTGGCTTGGTTTTTGTATTGTGGAATATAATGACTGAAAAGTGTAACAAATCGGCCACAAAAGACTATCACCCAGCAGGGACTGGAAAGCCTGGAGGAGGAGGGAGCAAAACAAAGGACTTCAGATTCCCCAGAAAGAAAAATCTGCTAGCCTGATGTTAATATCAGGTCTCAATATAGAGATAAAGGAAAATAGGTCTCATGGTCTCTAGGTTTGAAGTAAAAGGGAAAAATGAGCCAGGAAACCAAGAAAGGCTCTGATTTCTGTTTCTAGTGACACTTTTCCCTCTGTCATCTCAGTCTGAATGAGGTGGTATGGCAAGAGCTGAGCCCTAGTCCTCTGAAAGTAGTGAAGAGCTGCCTAGGATTGCCTAGGATGCTCAACAGGATTTGTCCTGGTTTGGGCATCTTCAGGGAACTAAGGGAAAGTGTTTTGGATCACTATGAGCCTGACAGTCAATGTTTCTAGGTAATATGAACCATGAATTTTCATCTTAGATTAATAGAATCATAGAATTGTTTTCATTGGAAAAGACCTTTAAGATCATCAGCTCCAAGTTAACCCTACACCATGTCCCTCAGCACCACATCTACACGTCTCTTAAATACCTCCAGGGATGGCAACTCAATCACTTCCCTCAGCAACCTGTTCCAATGCTTGACAACCCTTCCAGTGAAGGAATTTTTCCTCATATACCATCTAAACCTCCTCTGGTACAATTCTCTAAACAGGCTGTAACATGAATTTTCATAAACTGGGACATTGTTATTCATTACTTTCGTAGCAGGCAGGATTCCCAGGTATATATTCCCAGAATATCACACAAGTGATATTTTGTGACACATGGTGGGGCAGTAAGAGAGCTTTTGGTATTTGAAGTATGCATTTTGCTTTCTCGTAGTAATCACTGCCAGAGAGAGGAATGGCTTATGGCTCCCAAACTGTGTGTTTGCCTTTTGTGGTTTGGCCTCAGATGGCAACAAAGAACCAGGTGGAAGCCACTTGCTCAGACTAGACTCCCCAATGCCACCACGGCCGTGAGGGGAGAATCGGAAGAAAAAGGCAAAGCTCGTGGGTTGAGACAAAGGCAATGTAACAAAACAGTAAAGAGAACAAGAAACAACAACAATAACACTGAGAGAGGAATATACAACCATGATTACGATACCACTGCTTGCCAACCGGACCCGAGATGCCCCAGCCCGTTCCATTCCCCCCTGGTGACTTCCTCTGCCTCCCCTTCCCCAACCAGGTCCCGGTTATCCCCTGGGCATGGCTCCCATGGGATGGGATACCTGTGTCCCTGCTAGATCCTGGGGAGGAATAACCCTATCCCTGCCAGACCTAGGACACTGCCCAAGCACAGTACTTGTTTAGGTAGTTATAATGGTGATCCCTTATGTTTCAAAAATGAAAACTAGTATAGGTAGCAATTTTGAAAACAAGGGATATAAAAAAGGGGTACGTGTTGGTGGTTGAGATAGCCCTTGGTTAAAATCTCAGAATGAGGATTTTGTTATTAAAAAACAGCCACCATTTTGTCCAATTACCAAGTGGTCTTTAGATGCCAGAAATTACTAGACCAGCCTCAGTATGCAGAGCATATGTGGAGTACTGCAGAATGCAGAGAAAATATTTGTAGAAGCACAAAACCATTGGACAGATAGTTGTGCTGGAGAAAGGACTGCAGGCATGTGGCTTCTCACTGAGTTATCCAGTGACTTGGGGATGAAACAGCTAGACTGAGACTGATCAGATATGGTTATAGAAGGGGCTATAATAAAAGCCGATGTCAGTCCCTGGTAGTTCCATAAATCTTCTCCTTTCCCTATTAAAATGTGAATAGGATGGAGAAAACTGGAAAATATTTTGCAATACTAAGATAAAATTTAAATTTAAAAGGGCATGATAACAGTGAAAGATACTAAAATATTTCAAAGAGCTATTTACGTTTGCTCTTTAAATAACTTACTTAAAGCTGCTGCCACTGTGAAATGCAAGATCTCAACATCCCCAAGAGATCATGCAGGTTCATGTATTTTGTCTTGACTGCTTACACAACATTTTGTTGATATTTTTTGCCTTCCCCTGTTCCTGTGGGTATCTCTGTTGAGCTTGATATCTTCATATCTTCCTCTGCTTCTATTTGGTTCCTCAAAGACAGCTGCCCCTTGGTAAGATGTCAGTCAATTATCTGGCAGAGCACTGTGATAATGATCATGGTGACAAAGGAGTCAATGACAGTTCTCTGAATAAGCAGTCTATAGATCTATGTAGTTTTCAGCACAGTGCATGTGACAGATTCCTCTATCTTCCCTAGAGAAGGAAGACAGAGATAATAAATAGCTTGGAGAAAGGTGACGGGAGTAGCACAGATTAGATCTAATATTCAAAGATGTAACAAGCCAGCTGGCATGATCATAACATATTTGGTCTATCCCCAGCACTGGATTGTGTTGGCAATGGCTTTGTCCTGAAAACCACCAAGGACAAAGATTCCCTACTGGTCTAGTACCAGTACCCCAGTTGCACCATGTTTTTCAGATGAAACTTTTCCTGATGTCCAACTTGAACATCCCTATACAATGGAGCTGTTGCTTCTTACATCTACCAAAAAGGAATTCAACCCATTCTCTTTTTAAATGCCATTAAAAGGTTTGTTTGCTGCTATTAGACACCACCATCCCTTCCTCTCAGCTAGACAAAGCAGACCTCCACTTTGATGATGTCACTAACCATCATCTTGATCACTCTCAGCTAGACCCTTTCCAGTCTCTCTACATCCATTTTGAAATGGGGTCCTCACATCTTGATGTTGAAAACTGCAATAGCCTGGAGTATCAGCAGCTCAGAAAGGATAATTTGACCAGTTTTACAATAAGTGTGTGGAAAGATGCCTCCATCTTAAAACTTTGTAACCAACTCCAGTTGACAAAACTGAGTTCATGGAGGAAAGGAGAAAAACTACTGAATGAAGCACTTCATCTCAGCTAGCTTTATTATCTAACATTTCTCAGGAGGAAGGCACTCATCATTGCGACTGTTTCACCTAAACAGAGAAAAAAAAGATCAGTCATTAGAAAAATGCATGGTTTGTTTTGCTTGAGTGCAGTAAGAAAAAACGAAGGATCTGATCCAAAAAGGGCTGGAGGTACTGTGATGTTCACAGCAGCAAAGCTGAGATACTGTGCTGAAGCCTATGCCTAAATCATGCATCTCCAGTTGAAGCCAGCAGATGTTCTACAACTCTCATTCTCAGAGTGGACAACACTTTTACAGCATTGCTCTGTACCTTTGTTTCTGCATTCAGGTGCCAGTGTAACAGTTTTCTTTTGAAACAAGGTGTCCTTTTCTCATTACAGCAATGAGTCCAAGGAGCCTCAATGCAAATCTCTCAGATCGGGTCCCTGTTCACAAAGAGGGGCATTTTTGCCTGTCCTGGTCAATGCTGGACCCCAGGCTAATCCATCACTACCAACCAGAAGCTGTAGAATCATCAGTGCAGAAAGAGACCAGGAAGTCCCTAGCTCAGGTGGTTCAATTGTTTACACAGTGACCACCTAATGTGCCCCATCTGGGAACAAGCAGCTTACTCAACTTTCCAGCTATTTTTCTGCTCTTGCCCTCAACGTGCTGTCAGATTTCTCACTCTTTTTCAGACTCAATGCAGCTGCTTTAGCTTGTCTTCACAAGAAGCTCACGTTATCCACACATTGTCCATGAAAGCACTTTTTTCTCAACTTCCTGTACTGTGGCACACCCAATCCATCCCCTCATGGCTAATAAGCAGACATAATTTTAATGGCAAAGGTAGAACTATGCTATGGAAAGCACTGGCATTGCCAGGTTGAAATACAATAATACAATAGTCTGCAGCATTAGCCACATTGAAAAAAAGGATTAAAAAAAAATATATATATATACATGTAAATGGACCTTTCATGCGCAAGCACACTCAAGGACATCTCAGAATAGAAAAAAAAAAAAAAAAAAAAAAAAAAAAAAAACAAAAAATAATTTTTTTTTTTTGTTATCTGCACATTGTCTTTACAAGAGCACTCTTCTTTGTGTTGCTGGGTGGTTCTTTTTTTGGAGAGGAAGGGTTGTTTTTAATACTCAGTGATAAGAAGACCCTGAAAAAATAAATAAGCTTGGCAAAACCACCCAAAGGAAAACCAAAAAAAAAAAAAAAAAAAAAAAAAAAAAAAAGAAAAATCACCTTCCTCACTGGACAGAAGGATTCCATGCCCTTTGGCAGACCTATAAACAGGAATTGCAAGAATGCAACAATAGTTCAAGTATATGATGCCATCCTCAGCGACACTGAAATGGTGTGCTTAATCAGTAATTAAGAGTCTAATTATTTACCATGGCCATTTGGGAAACTCACAGACTTGCATCTTGACAGAAGGACAGCTCTTCTTTTCTCATCACACTGGAAGCCCACTACATACCCGTAGTCACCTGTCTTCGGAGCATTCGGCCACTGGGAGCTCTGTTCGTTCATCCCAAATGAAAACATAAAGATCAATATGAGAGAAACACTTACATATCAAGATAGTCCTCCTGCCTGTTTCTCCTGCCAAACCACTTTTACTGGGCTCTTGAAATGAAATTGGATGTAGCTTGCAAGTCTGGACTGACCCGTGCTGTGCCGGGCCATGCAGCCTCTCACAGACATATCACACCTCCTCCCTTCTACTTCAGTCCTCAGCATGGCAGTGGTCTGTCTCTCCCAATTTCTGCACTTCTTTCTCATACCCAAGCTGTCCTCTTTATGACAGGTTCTGCATTGCACAGCGCCACAGCAGGAAAGCAGGAGGGAAATAAGGAGGGGAATGCTTCCGTTCTGCCCGCTTGTGGTCTGGTAGCAATTGCTCTCAGGCAGATGCCGGGCCTCCCTTGATAGCCATTCCTTTATCAGACTCATGGTTTGATGCCAAGCCTTCCTGGAAAGCTACTCTGCCTGCTTTCATTTATCTCACAATTTATTCCTCTAAGGAATGATATTTATGCTAGAGATGGGCAAGCACATTTTAATTTCAGTTCCACCTGAGCCCCATGGGTTACATGGCCTGATGCAATAGCATCCCACTAACAAAAGGTTGTGGAAAAACACAGGAAGAGAGAAGTCAGCAGGAAAATGAAATGAACACAAGAGGGAGCTGAATGTAAAGGGATTCTGAGGTGCTGCCTAGAATAAAAATGTCCAGTCACAATTTCCAATCACATTTAGCTAATAATTGAATATACTGATGAAGATGTAACAAAAGCAGTTTCTTAAACAGAAAATCTGAAAGATGGGAGCAATGTGCTCCCAAATCAAAACACATTGTGATCTACATTCACCCAAACTGTGAGTGAAAGAATCTCTTGCTGACAACAGGCCAGTTCCAGAACGAAAAACACTAAGCTGCCATACCTCCTGTAATAGCTAGTAAACTCTTCACTGTCATAGTGTGCAATGCATATTCTCCTAGGCTTGTGTTTGACTGCAGGTATTCTGAGTTCAGTTGCATCGTCCCTGAAACTCTGTTGACAATATGTTTATTGTAAGAGTTAAAGTGTCTCAGGGATGTTACTCCAGTTCCCTCACCTGCCATTGCACCCCCATGCTCCTTCCTTGTGAGGGTGCAGAAAAGTCTTTTATCACATAACTTAACTGTCCACATGTGTATGTGGTCCTTGGTGTGTCCCAGGAAAGCTGCGACAAACTGGGATGAGGGATCAACTTTCTCTGGATCACCTTACAGACTGAGGGGGTTTACTGGCTGGGGGCCTTGGACACATTATAGGACATGGGGGAAGAGCATTTGAGGCTTGTACAAGACTTACTATGGTATATTTAGAGGAGGTAGGGAAAAGGAGGATTCAAGGGGATTTGGGGAGGAAAAAACATGAGAAAATGAAGGAATAAGGGAATAAGAGGAGCCTCCAGCTTCCCTTTCTCTTGTCCAACCTGGAAGACATCAGCCCACAGTTTGGCTCCATCCCAGCGTCATCTGATGCCACAGAAAGTCCTGCATCTATGATGTGTGCTTTCCTGATTGATCTGTATGAGTCAGGAGGGGCCAGACTTCGTTGGGGTAATAGTCACTTTTTGCCATTGCAATGCATCCAAAAATGGGACCTGCTCACAAAGAATGGGCACACAAAGAAGACTGTGTGCACTGTCTCCTGGATGGCTGCCAGGATGGCTGGCTTCCCAGAATTTTACAGACAACATTGATTGATCTATATAGGGAGGGTGATTTAATTCTTCCAGGAGGCAGTAGTTTCAGCAATAGGATTATTGTGCTTGGCCTTCTCTTGTATGTGCTTGAAGAAAGGAAGCACAGGTGATATCCTATTGTCCTGACACCCTCGTTTCTGAGACAAAGAGTGAGGTCATTGCAAGATGTTTGGGAGAAATCCCAAGACTGATCCTCTGCAATGGAAGCTGTGGTGCTGCTGGCAGCAACCAGGAGTTTATGTACAGTGGAAGTTCAAGGCTGAGCGGACCATGGGCATATTTACAAAGTGTGCATGACACTGATGAAGCCATGAAATCACAGAATCATGGAATCACAGAATTGGAAAGGACCTCTAGAGATCATCTAGTCTAATTCCTCTGCTAAAGCAGGGTTGCCCAGAGCACATCACTCAGGAGCATCCAGGTGGGGCTTGAAGATCTCCAGAGAAGGGGACTCCACACTCTCCCTGGGCAGCCTCTGCCAGGGCTCTGCCATCCTCACCCAAAAGAAGTTCTTCCTCAGATTGGAGTGGAACTTCCCATGGTCCAGCTTGTGCCCGTTGCCCCTCATCCTGTCACTGGGAACCCCTGAAAAGAGTCTGGCTCCATTCTCCTTCAACCCACCCTTTAGACACTTGTCAGCATTAATAAGGTCTCCTCTCAGCCTTCTCTTCTCCAGGCTCAAGAGCCCCAGCTCTCTCAGCCTTTCCTCAGCAGGGAGGTGCCCAAATCCCTCCATCATCTTTGTTGCCGTACACTGGACTCTCTTCAGCAGTTCCCTGTCTCTCTTGAACTGGGGAGCCCAGCACTGGAGGCAGGATTCCAGTTGTGGCCTCCCCAGTGCAGAGCAGAGGGGGAGAAGGACCTCCCTCCACCCACTGGCCACAATCTTCCTGATACAGCCCAGGATCCCATTGGCCTTCTTGGCCACAAGGGCACATTGCTGGCTCATGGATAGTTTGCTATCCAGCAGGACCCCCAGATCCTTCTCCTCAGAAGTGCTTTCCAGCAGGTCCACCCCTAATCTATATAGGTTATTGGTTATAACACCTGTGGTGGAGATTCACAGGCTTCTAGGGTAGCTAGGGCACCATGGTGTGCCCCTGTTGATGTGCAATTGGGATTTAGTCTGTCACTCCAATAGTCTGAAGTACAAGCAGTATGGAAGCAAGCCAGCATACACTACATGTCCTGGAAAATACCCAGTGCTCTGTGGTGCAGGAAAAAAATGCTCATGGGTACAATCACCAATTACCCCCCATACAAGGGCAAGACACATCAGACAGTTGCTTTTATGTAACTAGTCACTATGTGCTGACATGTTGGTTTTACACATTGTACCATCTGCAAGGGCACCCCTTAGAACCCACTCAGAACAGTCAAAGCAATGCTTAAAATGAACGTACATCCAAAAGGACAGCAGTGAAAGCAGACTTTAGAGAAGCAGTCTGACACGGTGAGCATACAGCAATGTCTGTGAGGACAGTAAAGACCCTGAAGACCCTTGCAGAATGTGTATGCAAAGTCATCATGGCCATGACAATTGTCTTTTTTGTCTTTTTTGACATTGCTCATGCTCTACTGAGGGGCCTTTCGTTCAAAGAAAAAAAAAAAAAAAGCTATTAGATTTGAGGCAAGATTGCAGAGAATACTCCTTTTAGATGCTGTTGTTTATGTTGGTCCCTTACTGCATTCAGAAACTTTTTGGTGACCTCTGGATATCAATAGCAATTTTTTAAGTGCCTCGATCATATAACACATCTTTGCTCAGTCCCACAGACTCTCCTTGCCCAACAAGAAGTTGAAGACTAACCTCTACTCTGCATCTTTCCCACTTCCATCCTGTCCTCAGAAATTGTTCAGGACTGTATCTCCTCTCTAGGGTGTTCTTTGCAAGGTAAGAAGCCATACAAATTCCTGGCCTGCTGGGGTAATATTAGCTGATTGTTAGGACTTCTCTGCCCAGCTTTGGTGTAGACAATGTGATCATCTAGAGAGACGAAACATTGCTTTTTGTCATACAGCAGTTGAAGACTCTAGGTTGTCAAGTTGTGCCAGCATCAGCAGAAAATGGCAGGGTGATCTTGGACCATCTAGAATTGCAAGGTTGATATGTAGGGAGGATTCATGTGTACGTTGAAGACCTACTTTTCTGCCATCCACAGCTGTCTTGCTATTTCAGTTACTATGAGGAAACCTCATAACACTCTGTTTTAGCCTAGAGTCATTATTTTGTAATCTTTGCACATCAGCACTGAAGTGTTACATCTGTGAATCCTCTGGGACCAGTAGTTATATTTTTAAAAAGACCTTTTCCCGACAAATGGTATAACTCAGGATCCCAGGAAGCTACTAAGCAAATTAAAATCCAGTGCACACTAAACAATCCAGCTTTAAAAAATACACATTGCAATAAATGAACCAGAATAGGCCCCATTCCAATCAAAAATGGAAGGTTAGTGGAAGCAGTATGGCCTCTGTAAAGCATCAAAACGTCCAGAAGCGCTGTTATAAAAATGTCCAGCCAGCTTAACGGGAACACTGCTTTTTTGCCTTGATTGAGCAATATCACGTAGTTTCTGGAAGGGACTATAGACATCCTATAGAGAAATAGCAGAGAAATAGCAAATCCATGCCTCTAAGTCCCTGAGCATTATTTGTGCCCAATGCAGAGCAGCTGTGTTCTTGTGTGAGAGGAGGTCAAGGCCACAGGGTATGCCATGGATTCAGCCTCCTGCTCAGAGTTGAAGTCAGGCCTTGGGCCAAGTCTCCCAGGTGGACAGGGACATAATTTCACATAAGTTCGAAAAGTCTTCTATAATTCATTGCTCCACCATGTGTCTTCCCTGACTTGTTCCAAACTGCCCTGGAAGATCCTGAAATAACTGGAGGGTAACCAGGATCATAGAATCATAGAATGGTTTGGGTTGGAAGGGACCTTAAAGATCATCTTGTTCCAACCCCCCTGCCATGGGTAGGATCATCTCCCACTAGGCCAGGTTGCTCAAAGCCCTGTCCAACATGGCCTTGAAAACCTCCAGGGACAGGGCAGCCATGCCTTCTCTGGGTAACCTGGGCCGGTGTCTCACCACCCTCACAGTGAAATATTTCTTTCTAATATCTAATCTAAATCTACCCTCTTTCAGTTTAAAACTCTTAGCCTTCATCCTGTGACTCCTCTTCCTGACCAAGAATTCCTCCACACCTATCCTGTAGGATAGGTGTCCCTTTAGGGGGCCTGGGTTATTGGAAGGGGCTACAATGTCTCCCCAGAGCCTTCTCTTCTCCAGGATGAACAGTCCCAACTCTCTCAAATTTTCCTTACAGCGGAAGTGCTCCAGCCCTCTAATCATCTTCATGGTCTGCTCTGGACCAACTCCATCAGATCCATGGCTTTCTTACGTTGGAGGCCCCAGAGCTGTAAGCAGTACTCCAGGTGGGGTCTCACGAAAGCAGAGTAGAGGGGCAGAATCTCCTTGCTTGGCTCCCTTGGCCATGCTTTTTTTGATGCAGCCCAGGATGCAGTTGGCTTTCTGGGTTGCTGGGGCCATGTAGAGCTCCTGTAGAGTTTCTCATCCACCAACACTTACAAGTCCTTCTCCTCAGGGCTGCTCTCAAACCATTCTCCCCCAACTTGTATTTGTGCATGGGATTGCCCTGACCCAGGTGCAGGACCTTGCACTTGGCCTGGTTGAACTTCATGAGATTTGCACAAGTCCACCTCTCAAACCTGTCCAAGTTCCTCTGGATGGCATCCCTTCCTCCAGCGTGTTGACCACACCTGTTAAACAGGTCTGGACCCAGTACGGAGCCCTAAGGAATGGCACTTGTCACTGGCTTCCATTTGGACATTGAGCTGTTGACCATAACCATTTGAGTGCAGTCATCCAGTCAGTTCCTTATCCATTAAGTGGTCCATCAAATCCACGTCTCTCCAATCTACAGACAAGGATGTTATGTGGAAGAGGGTCAAATGCCTTGCACAAGTCCAGGTAGATGATGTCAGTTGCTCTTTCCTTATCCACCAACGCTGTAACCCTGTTGTAGAAGGCCACCAAATTTGTCAGGCGTGATCCTCTGTCACCAATCACCTCCTTATTTTCCATGTGCCTTAGCATAGTTTCCAGGAGGATCTGCTCCATGATCTTGCCAGCCACAGAGGTGAGATTGACGGGTCTGTAGCTCCCCAGGTTTTCCTTTTTTCCCTTTTGAAACCATCATTAAAACCAGGATGATACCCTTTAAAAAAGGGGTGATCATGCTTGATCACAGGAATTATAAGGAGACATGGTAGGATCTCAGCTGGATAAGTTAGATGAAGGATTGATTTACTGCTACTTGAGGGCAATTAGGAAGAGGACAGATGAAACAGTACAACAGAGGGGCAGTACAGAGGACAGTACAACAGACAACAGTACAACAGAGGGCAACAGTCGCAAATTGTACCTTGGGAATAGCTCTCTCCACAAATGTTTCTGCAGCCCTTGAACAGGATGCCAAAAAGTAGACCCTTCAAGGGATCTTCTAGCCAAGATTTGAATTGATAAAGCCTCAGGCACCCTGATCTAGTTTAGGGGATATTTCCTTGCTGTGAGTGGGAGATCCATAGTCCCCAGAAATTTCTGTCCACTGTGTAGCCAGATTGGACCAGCCCAATACTTAGAATTGAAGTAAAAAGTAGGAACACTTATAAAACATGGGGACTTGAACTTTCATAACAAGAGTAGATGTGGTACAGATAGATCAGGACTGAGATCCTCCACTCAGCTCTTCCACTAATCTGCTAATCTGTTTTTTGTCTTTGGAGATTTATTCACAACACATAAGTATTTCTTTCTGTGGAATGGAGAGTCATGGAATACATCTGATCAATGCTACTCATACCAATATGAGAAATTACTGGCCAATACCCGCTTAGGTACACAGCATTTTGACAACACTCAGGACACGAATGCACAAACCATCCCGGAAGCAGAGCAAAGCAAAACCCACTGACAGGAAAAAAAATTATTCTCTAATAGATGGGTTTATGCTTTGTCAAGTACCTGCTACCCCATCTTTTTCTCTTTGTAATTCATGTGATGTTGTTAAGTGTCAGTCAGGCATTAACTGGAATGGAACCACACTGGGCTCATGGGAGAATAGTTTTATTATTAGGTGAATTTTATATGAATGAGTTTAAGAATAAATAATTCATTTTGATTGAATATGAGGCAATTCTACTATCTCTTGACTGTTTTATTTTCTATTGTGGATATAGGATAAATTTTGACATTTCTGACAAAGGTAGGCATTTCCCTAAAACTTCTTAATTAAAAAATAAACAGGCAAAATATGGAATAGAGCAGATTTGTTACTATTCTGGGTATCTGAAATACTAGAAAAATAATTTCTACAGTTCAGAGTTTTGGCAAAGTGGCTGTACAGGCACCATAAATACAGCACAAATCATCTCACTTTAGATTATCTTGCTTTTGGAACTGCACCCATGATCATAGTAGGTACAACATCTTCATCTGTTGGTTATCTTCCATATAGAGATTTTTAACTCAGTTTAGCACCTAGGAAGGTATTCTCAAGCCATTTTGTTGTTTTTTTTTTCACCTGACAAACCTTAGCAATCTCACTTTTTCCATCAGCTCTAGATGTATTGTACATTGGAACCATATAACTCAACATGAGGGCCTCATGGCGTGAAGCAGAGGTGGCTTTGCTGTAGGCACAGACCATTTAGATGGCAAAAGCTCTCTTTATATTTTCTTGGCGAGCATAAATCTGGGATGTTAAAGAGGCTGTCGACAGTGAGCTCCCCCACCCCACAGGGATCGCTGCCCACAGTATTTCATGGTCAGGTTGAAGGTCCTGTGGGAGAGAAGTGAGGAAGAGAGAGGAATAGCAGTGTGTGCTCCCTGTGGAATCCCAAAGAAGCTAGAGGAGCTAGCTTTATTGTGAGAAGTCCTTTGATTTTATGTCTAGCAAGGTTAAATTTTTGTGTTCTGTTCTTATAAAAAAAAAAATAGATGGAAGGCTTTACAGAAGTATCTTTCTTATTTATATATTACAATAGATATTCGTGTACCAATCTGTGCTGATTTTTTAGCAATATTACAAAAGAGTAGGTACTGAGGCAATGAAGCCACACCTACGAAAATGGGAAGAGATTTAAATCACATTGCTTGAATATGTAGTTTCCTGCTTTTATTTAGGCTGTGTGTTGCTAATGTTTATTTTATTTGAACAACTAGGAAGCATTTCCTGATGAATCAATAACATTTATTTTTCATTTGGAAGTTGATAACAAACCAAATTTCTTCCTATACTGTGAGGTGCTGTAGTAAATGTATTTTACGAAAAATTTTCTGTACAGATGTAAATGCATATAAAAACCTGTAAATCCATGTAAATAGATGCAAATATAGTCTCTTGAGGAAAAATAAATTGCCTATTAAGGTGTTTGGGGTTTGAGGGTTTTTTTGATGAGTATGATACAAGCATCTGTTTGCTGTTGCTTACATTGCTCACTACAGAGATAATACAACAGAATGTTATGGCTGGAATCCCCAGAATTTTCCAATTGTGATTTCACTCCTACTCTCACAATTACAATTTCATAGATCCTCATAAACTCACTATGGGAGCTACTGCTTAGGCTGCAGGTAGATGAGAAAAGCCGTGTTATCTCCAGGCTTAATCCCTTCTGCCTTTATATACAAAGGGCATAGGGAAGTAGAACATAGTCCTGCCTGTGGCACACTGCGTGACACATACTGTGGGCTATGGGCCCACTGTGGTGTCCCACACTCCTGTATCCCGTATGCATGCCATCAAGCATTTTAGGTGAGCAGGAAGTTGTTCTACTGTGGGCTTCCCTCATCTGGTGTCCTGTCCAGGGAACTGGCTCTCCCCATTGTGCTCTCCCTGCCTGTGCTAGAAAACAAAACAACATAGAAAGCATTGCTTAATGGGTTTAAGAGATTTTCACCCCAACTGGAAAGGGAAAATTCACTGAGACAAAGAGGCACTTTTGCTGTAAAAGAAGTTAGAGCATTTGAGTTCGCAGTCAAGCTCATCTTTTTGCCCAGGAAAATGTTCCCTGTGGAAAGACTGAGAAATCCCTGTGTAACCAACATCTTCAGAGGTACCTAAGTGAGCAGCACTTCATCTCTGTCAAGGAGACTCGACTAGGATAAAGGTAAGCTCTGGAAATCTTCACCAGAACATGAGCTTGCGCCAAAGAAACTCCCACCTCCATAAACCCCAACCATAAACCTCAAGGTCAGGGGAGGAGAAGAAGGGTATAAAACATGCACTATTAACTGTTAATCTGGCTGGAGGCCATGAATAAAGGCTCCTTGGAGATGAAGCAAAGGTATGTGCCTCAAGGGATCAATGAAGAACTGTTGGTGTCAGACATAAGGAGGCTGGGGATTTGCAGAGAGATTTTCCTTTTCCCAGGCAATAAGTAGACAGTAAAATTGATCCCAACCATTCAGCCTTGGAAGCTTTTGCATGGTTATATTCAATGAAGTTTTCAGAATACTTAGCAGAAAAGTTTTGGAGATGTCAGGGATGCTGATATACCTGATGCATTCTTCAGTGTGTGCAGTGACCCACCCTGGCCCAACTTTGCTTTGAACAGAAGCTTCTGAGCATATGAAAGCCCCAGTGGTTTACATGACGTTCATTGTCCGAAGAAAAGATCTTCTGTGGCCTCTCATGGTAGACAGTCAAGAACCCACATGATACCTGTTGTCCACTTTCCTCCTGGCCTGGAAGTTAGGATTAACATTTCTCCTGAATGGTGTGCTCCACTGCTCTGGGAAGATGTGCCTTGTGTAACACTACAAAGGATTAAATTAAAATTTCAGCCCAACCTTCACTGAGCAAGAGCTTTACAGAACCTGGATCTGGAACAGATCTACAACTACCTCAAAGGAGGTTGTAAAGAGGTGGGGGTCGGTCTCTTCTCCCAAGTCACAGGTGATAGGACAAGAGGAAATGGCCTCAAGTTGCTCCAGGGGAGGTTCAGATTGCATATTAGGAAAAAGTTTTACACTGAAAGGGTTATTAAGCATTGGAATGGGCTGCCCAGGGAGGTGGTTGAGGCACCATCTCTGGGGTATTAAAAAACAGGTTGATATAGTGTTTAATGACATGGTTTAGTAATGTGGCGTGTTGTGGGTTTTTTGTTTGTTTATTTGTTTGTTTGTTTTTTAATCAGAGTTAGGTTGATGGTTGGACTAGATCTTAAAGGTCCCTTCCAACCTAGACAATTCTATGATTCTATGCTGACTGTGACTCATAGCTCCATATTTTAGGAAAAAACATAGTCCCAAACTACTGAGAGATTGCCATTCCTCTTTAGAGGATCACACAAGCTGGGAGCTATGAGGAGCATCATGTACAATGGCAAGGCATTCCAGTTTACAGGATTAAGACTTGTGGGAGAGGATAACATTACAAACCTCTCTTTCTGAGGATTATTTTTGCATCCGAGCATTTGGGGGTCCAGATTTCTCTGGGAATTATCATAGCAGCATCAGCTTCCAAGCTTGGTGACAGAAGGTGACACAAATCATTATACAGAGAGCTGGATTTGGAGCTCTGTCCCTGTTAACCCCTGCAGTGCTGGAGGTCTGGAATTTTGTGCAGACTGTTCCTTATGTGAGAGGTGGCATGTACTAAAGGTGGCTCCATGGGATATAGAAAAGGTTGTTGAGACAGGAATCCAGAAACCTTGCTTCTGTCACTACAGCTTCACGGGAAATATCATCTGCTGCTGTGTCAACATTAGTGGGCGCAGTCAAAAAGTAGTCCCCAGAGCACAAGCTGCTTTGCTTTGCTGTGAATAAGGGTCTGAAGATTTATCCTGATTCCTGGTTTTGTTCTAAGCTATTTGGGTACATTCTCCAAATATTCACTCAGTCAAGTCCCACAAAGTCTGTAAGCTTTATAAAGCTGTGAATTTGAATTCAGCCACAAGATCCTATCCAATTCTTGCTTGTTCTTGAAAACAAACCTGAAAATAGGGTCTTCTGAATACTCCTATTTCCCAATCTGTTCCTTATCACTGAATAAACCAGAAAAGGTCATACACTACTCAATCTTTTGTACATCACATCTGTGTGTAATTGCTTTGCAGCTTACATGCGTGTTGAATCTCAGGCAACTCACTCCTCTTCTATAGATATTTTCTGCACTGAAAAATGAGATCAAGGGTTTCTTTTCTCATTGAATATTTCAATCAAGTAAAATACAAATTAGGAATATTCCCTCCTGCCTTTGCTTGTTTCTAAGAGCACCAGAATCCATCCTCCTGTCTTTGCTGTTAGTCCAGGACAAGTGTGGTGAGGATCACGTATCTACACTGTCCTACTCAGGGCCTGTATGGATGAACAAAATTTGTGCATGTTGTAGGGACACCCTGTCCTGCAAAACTCATCCCATGCCTTGACAATAAGCATGTATGCTGCAAGCATTCTGCTTCCAAATCACTTATTTCACGCATTCCCTATGCCTACAAAGAGCTCTGAGAGAGCTGGGATTATTTAGCCTAAAAAAAGAGAAGATTCAAGGGGAGCCTCATCAATCTCCATTAATATCTGATGGGAGAGAGTTCAGAAGATAAAGGCAGACTCTTTTCAGTGGTACCAGGACAGGAAAAAAGGCAATGGGCACAAACTTAAATACAGAAAGTTCCACTTAAAGTATTTCTTACTGTGAAGTTGGTCAAACACACTCACAGGTTACCCAGAGAAGTTGTAGAGTTTCCATCCTTGGAGATGCTAAAAACCTGAATGAAGTAGGTGCTCACTGGACAGGAGTCCAGCTTGGCCTGCTCATTCACCTATCATTGAACTGTCCTCCTTCCTCTCCCTGGCCAAGGAAATGCTATTTCCTCTGGAGCCCTTGGTTATACTATTTGCCTTGGCTTTTTTTGGTTTTTTTTTTTTTTTCACATCTCACATCAAATTTGTAATCCATTATAATCCTCAGATTTTTGTAAAACTGCTTCATGGTCAGTAGTTCCCATGTGGTTACATGTAACCAACTACTCCTGCTGAAGTTACACAGCGTGTACCTTCCCACCTTTAACAGTATTCAATAAAAAATAAAGGACCGCATTTCTAGGCTGCCAGGAAAGACCACTCTTCCTCCAAAGTGTTTCCCTGTACAAGTCACCCTTCACAGTTTGGTTTCATCTGCAAATGTAAACAAAATCTGTTCGATACAAGGTGTTAAATGGAAATATTGAATAGCGCTGGCTCACGCAGACTCCTGCAGAATCACACTTGATACAGCACCCGCGTTTGGCAGTGAATGATTCATAACTCCTCTCTGAGTGTGCCTTTCTCAAATCTTATAAGGATGTTATAATTACACCATGATGAGATAATGTTCTCAAAAAAAAGCACAATAAGCTCAAATTATTCAGTTAAGGTTACACTTGAAAGACATTCAAATATAAGTGGGAAGTACACATTGTGCACAACCAGATAAGGCTTTTTTCACAGCTAAGTTACTTTCTTAGGCACAAAATGAGGCAGAACATGTGAGTTTGTTTTTAAAGATAGCATGAGTTGGCAGGAGAGCCACAAGAGTACTTCTCATCACTTCTGGAAACATTTAGGCCAAGCTGAAGTGCTTTAACATCTTTTCTTCCTTAACTGGGTGGATTATTTTGATGTGTACTATTCACTTGAAATTACTTCAATTTATCATACATGCAACAACAGCAGACCTCTGGTGGTTTTTAACCCTCCCCAATTGGCCTGTTCTTTCGGTCTGAACTCTGCATTAATATAGGTTTAATGCAATCTTTTGTTGGAAAGTTCCATCTATACCCAGGATATAAACTGACAAGCATTGCAGTCTGCTATACAAATAAAATGCCCACAGCCAGAATGCCTAAGAGGAGAGTATGAATCTACTCATTCTTTACTAATTTGTCAGTAAGCAGATTTCAGATTTGAATTATTTAAGAGTCCCCTTGCAAAAGGGCTCAGGGCCTTGCAAGAAGTAGTATGGAAGGAGGTGCTTGAAGTATGAAGCCCACAATTGTTGCCTTTCTTTTTCTGTCTCCACCTCATGTCACCCTTCTTCACAAAAAATGCACATTCCACTACATCTTTCTACTCTGTAGCTGATTTAATAGATCCACTGTTCAAACAGTGCCACCACAGAGATTTCAATAATAATGATTTTCTGCATGGCTCACCACAGATCTGAGCAGACTCCCTGTGATACTCTTCCCAATTTCCCTCTGGTTTTCTGACTTAACTGAAATAAAATGAAAACAGTTAAATTTCTGATATTTTTGGTTTGGTTTGGTTTGGGGTTTTTTTGTGTGGTTTGTTGTTGGCTTGGGGATTGGTTATTTTTTTTTGTTTTGTTTTTGTTTTTTTGTTTTCTACACAAGTTCATCACTTTCAGGACATCATTTCAGGGACCTGTTGGGAAAATGTAATGATATTCATTATCTCAGTAGATAGAAGCACAGGTGAAATTTCAGTATGCAAGTTTAGCAGAAAAACAAAACCACAACCTTGCTGATCTAGAGCAGGTATGTTTCTATGTAGGTACTGGGTTTGTCAGGCTGTATAGTCTTGGCAAGAGGAAAACAAGAAAGGTCTTCCAACAGTTACACTCAGCAGGGAGCATTTACTAGTTATTTCGGAATAAATCCCATTAGGAGTAATAGAATTGGTAATGTTTATCACCTAGCTGAGGGTGAGGGGACACAAAATCAAAATCTAGAATTCATCTCAATTTTTGTAGTGAAAATACCATCTGTGCAAAAAGAGGCAAACCGTGCTGTTTGTTTTTCTGCATATTTCTTTTGCAGACTTGCTATTCCCATCATGTGAAGGGATCCGCAGATGTTCACACTCGGGGTGAAGTATGAAGTATCAGATTCTGTCTTGAAGATGATTAGCCAGTTGGATCCAATATCCCATTTACAATCACTTTTATAAAATGTGAGGAATCAGAGAACAATGCCTGATGCAAAACTTCTCAGGTCTCTGCCTACCACCAGGAGAAGCCAAGCGGGTCTGGTCCGTACCATGGGCTACGCCAATGATCAGAGTTTTGTTATTGCTTGCCAGCATAAGGGTCCCCAAAAGGCACTCTTTCTAATGCTGAAAAGGGGATCTGCTGCTCAGGTCTGGGCTGTAGAAAAAGAACCAGATCTGTAGTTCAGGTCTCTGGGCAGTGATGCAGAGTCTCAGCATCTCACCTGCTTCATGTCCTCCTGCTCCATGCATAGCAGGCTGGAGGCTCGCAGAGCACACAGAGGTCAGGGGCAGAGCAGCAGGTTTATGTCTCTGCCACCTGGACTGTGCGTCTGGCTGTGAACAAATCGGGGAGAGATCAGCAGCTGAGTTTTGGCAACTTTGCAGCAGAGGGACCGGATGCAGCACATTTAGGTTGGAAATGTCGAGGGCAAGGTCTTTGTTGATAACACATGACTAATGAAGAAGGAGATGACTGGGCTCCATTAGGAATGTATATTTCATTAGCTAGATCATGGGAAGACCTAACTGCCATTTGAGTTTAATGGATCATTATTTCATTGTTCTTGCAGGACATGCTTTGAAATGTTTTTTTTAGATTCACTGCCTTGATGAGAAGTGACCACTAACTGCAAAAAGGTTTCTCTTCATTTGTTTTACTTTCAACAGGTGACAGGATGCTTCTGGCAAAGGTCTACTGAAAGCAGACACATAATCTCTCAAGGTTAAAAAAAGTCATTGTTTGTATTTTGCAAGATTTTGGTGTGAAATAATGAAAAATCCACAGTGGAATTAAAAAAAAAAAACCCAAAAAAAACCCAAACAACAAAAACCCCCAGATCATTTTTTCCAGAGACAGATCAACAACAAAATTAGTTGTTTTCAACATAATTAGTTATAAATGGTCCCACTGAAAATAAAAAATAGATTAATTTTTCCCTTTAAAAAAGTAATTGTCAACGTTTGTGGGACAGGTAGTAGAACAAATAATGCTGCTTTCACTTGTCTACCCATAAAGAGATCCTGAAGCAACCAGTACAAAACCACAGTGGAAAGCAGGAGGGTAGTATCATTTTCACTGCTATTTACCAGGTGGCTGAAATTATTTCCTCTTAACCCCATTTTCAGGAGCTACACTCGCCTATGCATTGCACTGGGGGCTAGGATCTAATTTTGCATTCTGGTGTCCTGAACAGCACAGGAGTTTGAACGTCAAAGTCTTCTTGTTAGCCTATGCACAAGCACTCTATTCATGATCCACTGCCTACATTTGCACATCTTGTGTGTATATTAGCAATCTGGCTAGGCAATCTTTTTACCATGTGTTGATTTTTTTTTTTGTTTGAGACTTGCCTAATAAATAAAATAATAATCAATTATTTCAATAATCAATGAATAATTGATAATCAATGAATAATCAAAACCATTCAGTGAAGCACATTGTACATCTTGAAGTTGCATTTATATTTTGAATACCAAAGTGCTCAGCCAAATCAACTATGAAATTTCTGAAAGTAACTTTCATGGTACTGTTCCATGAAAGTTCCTGTACAGTTCCTGTACTGGGAACTGACATACAGTTCCCAGGCTTTTGGAAACTTGAAGAACAGCTTCCATCCTCAGAGGAACCACCAGGGCTAAACAGGTGTACACATGTACACATACACACAGACAAAGGGAACAATTTTCACTCCATGGGTTTTTTGGAATAACTAATTCTAAATGAATTAGGACAAAGATCTTAGGGAATACTTCAGATGCTTTAGTCATTCCTTGAAAAGATAGTGACACCGTAATTAAGAATTCTGTATTATGGTAAAGTGAGTCAATTTTTAACATAATGAGATAAACAAGCTTCTTTTACAAATGGAGTTTCCTGTATTATTGTGATCCCTGAATTGGTGAAAGGCAGGTTGTGTTCAAGATCCCTGCTGTGGGGAGAAGGCCATTCACCTCATTTCCAGCAGAGACCAATTTCTGCAGAAGAAATAGGGAAGGCAAATGACATTCCAGGCTGCAAATCATTTCGTGTTGTTCAACCTTAATTCCAACCTTTGTTCTACATATTCCCCTTATACAACATCATCATCATCTTAGTTCTAACACCTTCAAGTTTTAACATCCAAACTTTTACCTCCTCCTGAAGGGAGGCCACTCTTCTGTAATACATGGAGTCTCAGAGCATCCTGTGGCACATCCCCTCACTGTCCACAGCTTTGATCTCTTACTCCAAGAAGATGGGAATGCTTTTAAGCTAAAACCAGACAAAAAAAAATCTCAATTTAGAATAAAATCTAGAAATTTATCTTCCTCAGCAGAAAACTCAAGTGACCAGTGGCAGCAAGAAACAGAAAGGCCTGTGCACAGCTCTGCCCTGCCCTGTCCTTTTAGCAGAGCTGCGATTACAGTGGAATGATCTGCAGCAGAAAACAAATCTCTGGTTTGGTGTCTGAGCACCTTGGTGTCTGAGCAGGCCTTATTGCTCCTTTCTGACCTTTTTGCAGAAGAAGTTTACCCTGACCAGGAGAGCAGCCAGAAAAAAAAAAAAAAAGGCATAAATTAATCAAGATACTTTTTCAAGGGTCTACATGTATATACAGGAAGCCTGCAAGAACACAGAAGACATTTTCAAGTGGAGAGGATGCATAAAGCATAGGCCATCTACCTCTGCTTGCATGGACCTATGTTAAGGAGTCCTCTAGCCTTAGGTTATAGAGAAAGGCAAGCAGGGCCAGAAGAAGGTCATGGGAAGACTTAAATGCCTTTTGAGTTTAGTGGATCATTATTTCATTGTTCTTGCAGGACAAGCTTTGAAATGTTTTTTTTACATCCACTGTCTTGATGAGAAGTGAGCAGTAACTGGTCACTTTCTTGTTGGAGCCATGGGGAGTTCCGTTTGCTGCCTGCATTGCTGATGAGAACAGATCCAGCTGCAGAAAGCTGGGTGAGCCAGCCTGGAGTGACATGGCCAGGTCCAGGCAGCTCAGAAGGTGCCTTCTGACCCAGAGGATCTAAGCCAGAGCCTTTGGTCTTGTGGTTCCTAGCTGTCAGCAGGGGATGAATGCCCAAGGGGGACAGCAGTCTGAGGGACTAGGGACTGCCCCAGCAAAATGCCAGGCGAAACAGCCAAGCAGTGTCACTTTTAAAGAGAACTGTTATTTTGTATATGTTATGCAGGTTATCTTTCTGTTGTCCTTGTCCCCCAACTCAAAAGATACTCTTCATTGAGATCTATGGTCTATTGTTTCTCAGTAGAGAGGCTGAGCCAGGTGGACATCTGTTTATTTTAAATTTATTTATACTTAAGTTCCTTCTTTGCAGAGATTAATCCAGTGGTTTCTAAATTTTGGTGCTTGTGACTACAATCAGGTTCTAGCAGAAATGTTTCCAAGCAAAAGCCACATTCAATTCATCTGCACGGTGCAAATTGCAGACTGAAAATATTAAAAATATCTTTTTTCTTTGTATGTTGGGTTGATATGCAAGAGAGTTTGTGGCTTATTCACTGTCAGAGGCAGGTAATGTTGAATTCCTAAAGGCTTAAAAAAATTGCTGGGCAGAGCTACTGTGTAATGACAGAAATCCTTCACTATAGCAGTTCAGGGTCATAGACAGATTAATGTCCTTTTAAAATAAGAATTCTTTGAAACAGTGAAATAGTTTAGATTCTTGATTCAGTAAAGTGAGATTTTTTTCATACATAATCTTTATTTGCAATAGTTTTATACTTATCTATGAAAAATGAGCTAGGTCTTTGTTAAAAGGAAAGGCCAGATATTAACATACCTTGACAGAAAAGGAGATTTTTGTATTACTCAGTATGTCCCTTTTGCCTCTGGTGTTCTGGAAAACTCTCAATATAATCAAATTTAGACTGCAAGCTGAGTTAGGTGTGCAGCAGTAAATGAAAAGACCTACAGACAAAACAAAACAAAAATAACACTTAAAAAAAATATGCATAATGACTAAGTAATCCATTTAAACCTTAACTCTTTTGTACAAAGGAACCACAGAACAACTACTGCTATAAATGCAGATTTTATAGTTTCAGATAAAGTGGTTTTTAAAACATACACATGATTGGTTTTACTCTTCCTCCATCATGGTATCATTAGAGGGCAGAGTTAAGGCAATTGTTGTTTTATGAACTCTGCACTTGTCCAAAACATGCCCTCATTCAGTTTCCTGATTTTTCTGGGGTAGACCTGTAATACCCGTAATATCAGTCCTAGCTTACTTTTGAAACTGTAGGTTTCAAAAGCTGATTGATAGCTAAGTGGAGAAGACAATTAAGTTGTTCACAATTGGTCTTTGCTCCCCTGTATGAATAACCTTGAACAGGAGCTCTAAGATATCTTCCTATACGGCTTTTCCTCTCCTTCCTGTTAAATATACGCAGCTTCCTATGAAGTAGTTAAATATTCATTCAGCTAAAGAGAGACTGTTCAGTCTGGTAAATCAAGAGCAACTCGCTGGAAAACAGCCTGTAACTTACTGAGGAGGGCATTTTTTTATGCCTGGCTCAGGATAAAGAGGGATTTGAGCCAGATGCCTTGTGCAGCAGAAAAGCACTCCAGCTACGAAACCACTAGGATGAGGGCTATGTCCTATATGCTGGCTGTCTAAAACACCCTTTGGTTTGTTGTCTGTGTCACCCACACCTCCGTGGACTGGGTCCTTCTTACATGATGCACTGTCACTGTTGTTCGGTGGATGGCCAGGCAGCCTGATGCTTGCAAGAAAACATCACATTCTGATGTTTCAGCAGGTGTCAGTCCTGAGCTGCAGCAGCTCTGACGTACTTTCAGCTACCCCAATGAACTTTGTGGCAGTGCTGCCACGTGGAGGCCCTGTTCCTGATGTACACAGTCCTGCTTTGCATGCAGTTAGGTGCAGGAACTTTGTGTGAAGTGTGAGGCACTGTGGCTCCCTCAGCCCCAGTTTCTGCCATCTTCCACCCACAGACTTGTAAAATGTGACTATTGTGACTTCATTTTGAGGAATTCACTCTGGCAGTCTGAGTTCTAAAAACTGACACTGTCATCCCATCACTCCTGACCCATGATCTTCCTGACAGACAGCACAGTCCTTTACAACCTCCATTGTGCCCAGCTGATGCGTTACAGCTGATGTTTCACCTTGCTTCAGCCAGAGGGGTGTATGACATGAAATCAAGCCATAACACATCACTATACGCATAGCATGAGGGTATATATTTAGAGACAGCAGGAAAAGTCTTGGTTGTAAATCTGTAAGGTTTTGATTATTTGTATCGTACCTCAACCGTTTTTTCCCCACTGCTTGAAGATGAGATAATCACCCAGAAAACGATGCCTTGAGACGACTGCTACTTGCCATTATCAGGACTCTTCTGCCATCTCCTGGGAGAGCGGTGAAAACACACTCAAGATGGATTTTCACAGGAGGACGCATTACTAAAACCAAAGTTACAGAAGGGAATTTGAATGTTCATTTTTGCCCTTTTCTTAGAAAACAAAGCAAACAAACAAAACCAACAGAGAAACAGGCAAAGTGCTGATCAGTCTTTATTCAGTTCTTTACTCACTTTATTCTAACACTTAAATAATTTATTTATGCTTCTTGGACTCAAAAAATGTTAGGCTATTAATGGTTTTAGACAGACATTTCAGCAAAATGTAATGTTCAGCTGTGCATGAAGCCCAGTCCAAATGAGGCACTGTTTCAAAAAGATAAGCAAATAAAATCTATTGGAAATATTGAAAGTGGTGTGTTTTCCTCTTCAAGCCCAATCCTGTGACGTTAGCATGCCTTAATTACCATACGTAATAACTACTAGAATATTTTTAAGAAAACGAGTTAATTTCTTACAAGACATTTGAATCAATCTGGACTGAAATATCACTAGCTATTTTAGTTCTCACCTTCTAGTTCTCAGCCTGGCATCTCCTAGCTTGCTCTACCACAGAAGTAAGGTTTGAAAAGCTGTTAAAAAGACTGTAAGTATGAATCCTTGTTCCTAGCCAGTTCCTCTAGTTCTTGTCTCTAGGCAGAGATAATTTGTCAGCAATACTGACAAATACCTTGATAAGTTCATTGCTGAGATGGACATTTACACTTATGATGTAACAAAGACATGGTCTACCCACCCATATCTTTGCAATGGTAGGAAAACAAAAATACTTTTCATATACCTAAATCTTAGCCTACCGAGGAACAAAGGATAAGATTTGAATAAGCTCCTAAAATTTTTTATTAAATAGGTTACAAAATGGAACTCCCCTAACTAAAACATACTAACTTCCTGTCCAGCTCAGAATGAGCTGAGATGAAGCCAGTAAAACCTACTGTAAAAGTAACTCCTTCCTCTCTTTCCTGTCCCTGTGTCCCTCTGCTTAAATCTTATCTTGCCTCTGTTTTTCTGGGTAGTCCATCAGTGTGCATACTACACATGCAAAGATCATAAACTTACACCTCTTTACACAGAATCACAGAATTATATGGGGTTGAAAGGGACCTCTGGAGAATATCTAGTCCAACCCCACTGCCAGAACGTGTCCAGGCGGGGTTTGGATGCCTCCAGAGAAGGAGACTCCACCACCTCTCTGGGCAGCCTCTGCCAGGGCTCTGCCACCCTCACAGGGAAGAAGTTCTTCCTCATGTTTAGGTGGAACTTCCTCTGGTCAAGTTTGTGCTCATTACTTCTTATCCTATTCCTGGGCACCACTGAAAAAAGACTGGCCCCATCCTCCTGACAACCACCCTTTAAGTATTTATAAACATTGATCAGATGTCCCCCTCAGCCTTTCCTTCTCCAGACTGAAAACACCCAAGTCCCTCAACCTCTCCTTGTAAGAGAGGTGCTCCAAGCTCCTAATCAACTTTGTAGCCCTCTGCTGTACCCTCTCCAGCAGTTTCACTGAATTTCACTGAATTTTTAGAGTTGGAAGGGACCACAGAAATCATCTAGTCCAACTCCCCCGCTGAAGCAGGATTACCTAGAGCATGTTAGAGCATGTTACTCAGGACTGCATCTAGGTAGGGCTTGAAGATCTCCAAAGAAGGGGACTCCACAACCTCCCTGGGCAGCCTGTTCCAGGGCTCTGGCACCCTCACCGTGAAGAAGTTTTTTCTCATATTTGAGTGGAACCTCTTATGTTCCAACTTGTGCCCGTTGCCCCTCATCCTCTCACTGGCAACCACTGAAAAGAGTCCGGCTCCCTCCTCCTTCAAACCACCCTTTAGATACTTATAAGTATTGATAAGGTCTCCCCTCAGCCTTCTCTTCTCCAGACTAAAGAGTCTCAGCTGTCTCAGCCTTTCTTCATAAGGGACATGCTCCAATCCTTGAATCATCTTCATTGCCCTTTGCTGGACTCTTTCCAGTAGTTCCCTGTCCCTCTTGAATTGGGGACCCCAGAACTGGATGCAGTATTCCAGTTGTGGCCTCACCAGTGCATAGTAGAGGGGGATATATGTTTCCAGTACTGTCTGGGAAACATCTGAACCTTCATCATCATCTTCACTTCTTAAAATTAGATCCAGACACTCTGAGAGACATTGCAGTGAACTTCTCACTGCTGCATTAAAATTGTGGGATTTGATCAAGTGAGCTGTTCAAAGGCATCGATAGTCCAATACAGGCCAGATATATTTTATAGAAGTGTTTATAAAGTGCATATAAGAGTGAAAGTGCATGGAAAATAGAAAGGCTGATAGAAGTTGACCTTGTTTAAGCTGGAGATATCCTAGGCTGTGAGTTTGTGAGTTCTCAGGGGTTACCATGGTGAAGAAAACTCCCAAAAGAAAAACGTCCCACCCAGTCTACAAACTTTAGACTGTCTCATAAGCAAATAGAGGTGCAAATAATCCTGAGAAAGTAGGGACATAGACAGAGACCAAATGCACAGGACATCCCAAGCACAGGATATGATTGTTTTAGCAGTTATAAATTGTATTTGCTTTATTAATTTGAGTAGTTGATACACTGTCCATCTGCACTTGCATATCAGTCTGGAGTAATTGCGATCCATGCGTGCATGGCTTGCATTACATAGATTTAAATATGCCTAGTCATGGAGTATCATTACACACAAGTGGTTCCAGATTACCAACTTGAGTTCATTACCCTAAGATTTTACAACCCTGGTAAATTCAGAACTTTCAAGCAGGGAACAGACAGTTTCATAGTTAATATGGCCATGTGTAACCACCCCAGTCAGTACTTATCAAAAAATTTTTGAAGAGTTATGGTATTCAACATTTATCCTCCTTCCCACTAGGCATGGGAAGAGATCATTAAAATGTCTAAATATCTCTTCCTGTCTTCTTCTGAGTTTCCTTAGACTTTGTAGAACAAAACATCTGGTGTGTGGAAAGGGATTTAGTTCACTGATCACAGGCAATAAAGCATCTCCTAGCAAGCCCAGAGCTTATATGAGCTCCAGAAAAGTCTTCTGGAGCACAGGATAGGTGCAGCGGGTCTTCCAGGAGCACTGATGCATCCAAGGTGTCTTGGCTGTGTTCATGACTATACTGATTACTCCAGCAGCCCCAGGAAGGAATTCTCTCTCGCCAATCTGTTAATGATTGTTGGGGATTCTCTGTCTTTCCTGCAGAATAAGACATGGTTCAGTATCCTAAGCTGTTTGGGAACTGTGCATACCTGCCTATGGCATGTATACACATGACACTGAAACAGCAATGATTCTTCTCATTTCTTCTCACACTACATTTTGAAACTGTTGGGCTTTTGCACAGGAAATATTCAGTCTGCAGTACTGGTCAGTATTTTGTGCCCCACAGTATGTGATTCCTGCTGCCTGTACTTATCTCATTTTTGCCTGTAGTGCAAAGGGACTATTCTTCCTTTTCAGTCAGATCTTCCTTTCCAAAGACAGAGAGACACTTAATCTGATTTTCAGTTGATCTAACAGCAACTCACATTCGTTGGTAAAAACCAATTCATAACAACGTTGAATCTTCCAGAGCTTCAGAACATTGACTTTTGTTCTGCCTTTGTCTTCAGAAACGGACAGACCACTCCCATCAGAGTACATTTCTAAAATGAGAGCCTTTATGCTTCAAAAGACAAGGTAGATCTGACCTGGGATCTCACTTTCCTTTCTCCCAGCTGTATCTTAATGGTGGTTCTCACTTGTTTTATGAACTATATACAGCCTCTGCTCAGTTGTTTTCAGTATTTGAGTTATGATCTTTTCTTTAAATGCTATTTTTGCTGGGAAACAAGGTTTTGTGTAGCTCAAACTTGCTAGACCCTCCAGCTGAAAGTCTCAGGACATACAAGCTGTCTGGCAGAGGTAGGAATCTGGAAGTGCACTATTTGAGGCTTTCCTTGATGCTAAACATCAGAAAGCCTCAGTTCCTAGCACATAGAAGCTCTGAAGCTTGTCCTTGGGCCTTCCCAGTTCTTTCAAAGGGCCTGAAATAAACTTCCAAGCCCCATTACTCAGAGACTGGGAATGCTTTGGCTGCCCAACATTCAGGTGTTGGGATCTGCCTCCTTGGAGAATGTCCCAGTTTGAAGTAAAACAATTGGACCAATTCTGTGTTCTGTAACCTTACATTTTAGCTAGGCCTTCTCTAACTCTCTGAAATTAATGGCATATTGTGGAGAAAACTGCTCGTTCTCAGAATGTTAAGAACAATGTTTGTGCTACATGCCCACGAACAAGGCAGAGAGGCCCTTGCTTATACTTATTGCTATAATAACCAAGGTCAGCCAATTTCTGTTATTTACCCCTTAGAGGGTCGGAAACGGAAAAACACAGAGGGGTCACATCTGTGGGGAGGAACGCACAGGACAGGTGACCCAAACCTGACCAACCTGGGTATTCCATCCCATCTGCCCCATGCTCAGTATAAAAGCTGAGGGATCAAAGGATCAAGTTTTTCTTCCTGAGATGGCCGACGTCCGAAGAGGACTCTGTCTGTTCATCTGCCTTTGATCCTGATCCGTGTGTTCCTGACTCCAGAGCTGGAATCCAGTTCCCATCCGTTGCTGAGTCCAGTCTGGGACTTCCCCAGTGCCTGCCAGTGACGGGATTGTCCTCCTGGAAGCTTGATATGGTTTTGTATATATTGTATCTATTTCATTATTTTCTTCTTTTTTTTTTCATTTTAATATTAATTCTTCATTAAAGTAGTTTAGTTCATTCTAAACTTTTGAATCTCCTTATCTCTTCCTCTCCTCTTTCGGAGGGAGAGGATGGGGGGAAGGGCCATCTATCGGTCCAGTTGCGGTGATTTTGGCTGAAACCATGACAGAGAACAACCTGCTTTGAAAGACTGGGGCAGATGACAAGTAAGCAGGACCATGAGAGCCAGCTCGTAAGTGCAGACTCTAAGCCAGAGCACAGATTTATCAGAGAAAGAAAGAGTGCATTAACTTCCCCTGCTGGCTCCCATTTCTTGCCCTCTTTCTACTGGGAAATGGAGCCAAAACCTTTTCAAGTAGTGGCCAAGTCAGCATACCTTCAGTTTCTGTCTGCTCATAGAGCCAGCACTCTGAAGCTCTGTGTAATATACACTGACAATGCACTGCTGCAGTATAAACCCACTCATCTCAGTCCTGAGTCTTGATTTCTGACACCACATTATGACCCACAATTATGGGCAAGCAGCTCTCCCGTTCAACGTGGGCCTGCATCCACCAGGTGGGAGCTTCAGAAGGGATATCAATAGGCCAAAGCATGTGAAGACATCTTCACATTTCTATTCCGTACCAGTGGCTCACTCCACTGAAAAGTACAGGATCATCACTCAATTCTTGGATCAGAGTTTTAATGAGAGAGAAGTTCTTCAGGTCTTATTCAGGGCACTTCTTCTTAAAGGGAATTAGCCTGGAGCAATTAGCAACTTCAGAGTAGGGCAATAGCTCATAACTTAGAGTTTTGTTTTGTTTTTTTTTAAACAAAACCTATGTTTTTGTTTTGTTTTGTTTTGTTTTTAAAGGAATTAGGAAAGTGTTCAAGAGTTCTACTGTGAGCTACAAGGACTGTGCATAAACCTTTGTTCCACATACAGTCTTAATGTAGCCAAAGACACAGGGAGCTAGTAGATAGAGAGGTCAGCCACAGCCTGTCATTCCATACTGTTAGCCAGCACTTGCATAGGGCCATCTTTCCAGCAGAATCAGTGACAAAGTCCAAATCCGATTCTGGGAAAACAAGTTCACTGAAGGACAAAATCTGCAGTTTAATCTCCCTCATTCAGATGTGCAGGTGGCAGAACAATTTAGCAGTCGCAGCTCACACAATTTGTGTACAGCCCTTACTGTTGATAGACGAAGCTTGGGTTATACCTTGATGTACCAAGGTTCTTTCACTGCCAGCCTCTTCTTTCTAGGCCAAACTGCAGTTTAAAATGAACCTGACCTAAAAAAATCTGCTGTTCTGTAAGAGCTGTCTCTATTTGGATCTGTGATTGAAGGAGACCATGAAAGCTTAGCACTTCCATTCAGCTTCTGGGGAAAACCAATTCACCAGAACTCTTGAGCCCTTCAGAAATTTTGGAGGAAAAGCTGGTTTTATCAGGAGCATCTACTCTCAGTTTAAATCAAGAACACTTTTTTTAAGCAAGTCTCATGACTGTCTTCCTTGGGAGACTGAGTTACTTTGCATTTTCAGAGCATGGGAAATTCCCTTGAAATGAAAGTGAAAGGAAAGGTGGGCTAGAGCTGCTGATGGACAATTAGTCCAAAAGGTCACCATGGAGCTAATTCACAGACCAACTTTGCATTCCCACTGACTATTTGCTCCTTGCGGTAATGATGTATTTTACCCCACTATAGTCATCTCACCTCACATTTTCACCAACCTTCCTTTTATTTCAAACAGATTAAAAAAAATAAGTGAAACTCAGCACAACTATTCTCAGCCAGAATTTAGCTAGAAATTTGCAGTTCCTGGTTAAGACTTGAAGATGTTGAATGCTTCAAAGCATTTCTCTCTTTTGGTTTAATAAGTGACATTACCTCACTCTGCCAATCTTCACTTGCTGGCATGTGAATAAACAGGGTGTAAGACTTCTCAGCTTATATCATATTTTTCCAAATACCATTAATCATGAAACACGTTATATATGATCTATCATTAAATATTATCAAATGCCAGAGGATCTCAGAAGAATGAGATGCCAGCTGAGATGATGGGGGAAGGAGGCTGAATAGACACTGGTAGGGTCAGATGTGAGCAACAATTTATGCTACAGTCGCATTGAACAGAACCAGAAAATCTAGTCTAATTAGGTAGAGAAAGGGAAATAATTCATCCAAAGCTCAAGGCAGTGTCTGTGGCTGGAAGGAATGCTTTGAATGAGGTCACAGTACCCCATTCTGGCTGTGGTGCAAGACTGTTTTTTAAAATGGGCCAGAATAAGATTTCAGGGGTTGCTTGCCATACTTTTGTATTGTGATGGAAAATCTTTACCCTGGGCCCAGATGAGCAGATGTTTTAATTGTTTAGGAAATAACAAACCCATTTTTGTTGTTTAATATCGTTGGTGCTAGGGTAAGAACAACAGAAGCTGTATGTCTCTCCCCACCTACAGAGGCAGCCCAGAGAAGGAAATACTGCAAGGCTCAGGCAGAGACTGCCCTGCCTTGATGCTGGGCCCTTCTAATGCCCAGGGAGGTCACAAAGACCATCCTCAGAGGCCTGGCCCTGCAGACTCAGCCCAGCCATCAGCTTTGTTTGCCAGATTCCCAGAAGTATCTCCCTCCTTGGGCAGGTATGACTCCTCCACCTCCAGTGCCACAGTTCATCTTTGATTACTACAGCCACAGATTTACTCTCTCCTGCTATCCTTCATCCCTAAGGTACTAAGGACCTCACCTCTGCTTACCACTCTTTTTCCATCATCAGCCAATTGACTGGATCACAATGACTGTCCGTAGCGTGGAGAGCCTCAAAGTTTCTGAGTGCACAGCACAACAAGAATCCTGCTGAACGGTGGACTGCCCCACTGGAGAGGCTGCAAGGAGTGTCAAAATCATGTCTGAAGCAAGCACCCTTGCACAGGAAGGACAAGGGAGGCCAGTGCAAAAGCTGAAAGAAGACAACGACAGTATCACTGCTTGTAGCTCAAATAGTCTGAGAGTAAGAATATAGGATGTGCCCTAGTGGGTTGCAGCAAAGGTCGCACCACTCCTGAGGCTGAGAGAAAGGTGCACCTCTCCTTTTTGCAAGGAGGCCAGAACTCTACAGGGCAATTAGAAGGCTGACATCCTCTTCCAAGCTTTTGTTAAACTGCAAAAAGGCTGATCCCAAGCACTGACAGAAAAAGCTGTGATTATGAGGCAGCAGCTTGAGGAAGAGGCCGGCCTGTGTCAGACCCACATGATATTAAAGCATTAAACACAGGTTCAATAACACTGGCTTGATACGCCATTTCCCTCCCAGATACAAGTGAAAGAGGTGGCATTGTATAGTTTTAAGCTGCCAAATCTGCTACACGGTTTGTGATCTACCTGAATACATCTGCCTAAAGCCTGTTACCTCTCTGTCCTGATCCACCCCCATAAGGTGAAGTTAAAATCCCCATCCAGAACTAGGTTCCCATCAAGATAACACCAAGGAAGGTAGATGCTTCCTGCTGCAGCCACTCAGACCATGAGGTTAACAGTAATCCCATCCTAGAGACCTGGCAGTGCAGTAGGTGAGTTACCAGCATTTCTGTGACTTTCTACTCCTCAGAAGAGAAGACGACCACTTGGACACTGAAGATGCCAAAGAGATGTCTAGACCAGACCCAGTTCCACCACTAAGAAGCAGGGCTAGTGGACTCATATATTACAGTAGTGGCATTTCTTGCCAGAGCTTTTTGCATAACTGCATCTGGGTCTACCTATTGGACCCTGCTGGGAGGCAGCTACAGGTCCAGCAACACATGTGGAGGAGACCTCTCACCCCAGAGGAGGAGGGAGGTACTTGGGTTTAAGTTTCTCAGTTTGTACCTTAGGCAAGTAGCCAACCTAGTTACAGATACCTGCGCAGGTACTTAGCAGAGAGGTTTCAGGGTAACTGCACACAAGGAAAAGCAAGGAAGGCTAACATGAGAGGGAGATAGTAACCCTCTATGCAAATATCCCTCTCCTTTGCTCCATGCAGTCTCCAGTAGTCCAACCTCCAAGGACCTCATCTTGCTGCTCTCATCAGGTTTGCCAGCAAACCCCATCCAGTGAAGTTAACCCCCACCCCACTGTGGTTTAATTAGATGAAGAATAGGCACTGGTGATGGCCTGCTCCTTCCAGTTATTGGCAATGGAATGCAAGGTCAGCAGCAAGGCATGTCTTCTGGTGTCCCACAGGCCTGCACCCAGAAGATCAATTCTTATGATCCCTGTATCAAAAAGGACAGGGAACAGTAATAGAACAGCACATAATCTGTGCTCAAGAAGTGTGGTGTTTCTGGATTTCTACAATGTGCAGTTTAGTAACTTTTTTTGAGTAATATATGGTATTTCTATGCTTGAATCTCTAGGAGAATTTTCTTGTATGGTTTTGCCTTTTAAATCCACCCATCTTCAAAACATCTTCCCAACAGAATTTGTGAAAATGCACACAAAAGCCAGCATCTCCAGGTACACAGAGATTATGACCATCACTTATTAATGCAAGGACTTATTGCAGAACTAATGAGGTCTGATTTTCACCTTCCTGTTTATTTTTTAAAATTTTGTCTAACTAAACATCGTTCTTACTGATTTTTTGTGTGTGTGTGCAGGGAAAGACTGTACTACAGACTCTTGCAGTGCAACAGTATGTGTCAAAGTAGGTCAATATAGCAATATTACCACAATTGTTCATGACTCCCAGGTCTTGATCTAACAGATGCAAATGTCAGGTTATGTTTACACAGTGTACACTGAAAGCTTACAGAAATCCTATATGTACATGTCAACAAAAAGCCACAAAGGTGTGCATTAGCCTCACAACCCAGCAAAAACGGATATTTAGTCAGAATATTAAAATCAGTTGCAAAGGCTTGCATCACTGTATTATGATCCCTAACAAAAAGCTTAATATTATAAAGCAGAAGGAGAAAATATTAGAAATCTAAGATATGGAATAGACCAAAACTCAGATTAGACAATCCGAAGGCAGTTTTTAGGACCACTGGGATATGGTCAATAGGCTTTTTATAATAAGCATGAAATATGGAATAACAATAATGACCTTGGGCTAATTAATTTTTATTTAGCAAGATGTTGCACTCTCAGCAAATGAACACAGCTATGTGCAGCACATCTGCTCAACATAAGTATAATCTGATAATGTGGAATGACATATCACCCCAAATTAAGGATTACTTCAAGCTATTGTGATGGGTTCATAAACAGACCATTGCCAGATTATGCAATTCAATACATTGCATTTTATGAAAAATCATTTGTCAAGGTCCCCGAAAGTGAGAACAGATTCAGAGTTCTCAGTATTTCTGAAAAACGTATTAGAGCTTTTTTTTTTTTTTTTGAGAAAAAGCTACTGTGAATGATAATGGTGTCACAGAAGTAAAAAAAACAGTGACCTGACATTAGCTGTTTAATAGTATTTTATCATGTGAATTCTCCCTCATGAACTGAAAGTTCTGGACTGTGTAAGTGAATGTGCTGGAAAGGGGACAGTATCGTCCAGCTTACCAATAACGCCAGTGTCTCCATGAAAAGAGTGGCTGGGTGGAATGGGAAACAAAAGACTGAAATTAACATTATTCTTTGTTACCCAAACACATGATTGTAGGATGGCATGTGAAGGGTTTGTATATGATGGTGAAGAGAATGTAGTACCACGGTCAGAACTCAGCTCTGGTAACGGTACTCTGTTTCACTGACATGCTCATCAAAAAAGTCACAAGCTGAAAGATCTCAGCAAGCTCTTGGTTGAAAGTTAGATTGCTCAGCTAGACAAGAAAATACATGAATCCTAGTAAAGCTGATGCAGTTCATATGGCCCCTGACATTATACAGTTGGCAACCCTGCTGTAACATGTCATCTGTTTGCAGCACAAGCAGCCTGAAACACCAGGAGTGTCATACAGAGAGACTGTGAATGATGGCTAACTTTGGTATACAGCTCAGGGAGCCAGACAGGAAGAGGCACCAGGTCAATTTGTTCATCCCAACAGATATTTTTATACCAATACAGCTTTCTTTCAAAACAAATGAGAAAAAGACATGGTAAACAAATACCTGCCAGAGCAATGAAATTAAAGGAATGTTTCTTACAACACCCTATGCTTTCACAAGGGAAACTTATGGTAGTGCTGAAACAGCCTCATGACATAAGATCACCCATGTTTCCCAGCACCCATACTAGCGTCTGTTTCCATTTCCACATCTTTATGCAACGTCCTTGACCTGGTACTGACTCACCACCTCTAGAATTGAAAGAGAAGCTTTTCATAATATATTTATATGTATCAAGGCCATCTCAGACAAAAGCAATCTCTAACATGGACAGAGCACCATGAGGCCTCCTCCCCACCAGGCTCCTTCGATTCTGAGGATTCTGACTTGTTTGTGTTAACGTGTCATGTCCTGATTCAAGCAGTTTTTAGTAATAGCTACCTTTGCTAGCAAATTGCGAGAGATGAGCAAGAAGAAACAATGTACTGTAATGCCTTGGACTAGCTTGTCTCACAGAAACCTTTTTGAGATACAAAATTTTGTTCAGCTGGTGAATTATGATGTTACCAATAGACCTGAAAAACTAGCCTGCAGGAAAAGAGCTTTTCTCCTCATAATTAATGCTTCCTTCCTCTCCAATCAACCTAAGAATGTTAGGATTTAATTTAATTCTGTATCTCATAAACTTTCTGTATTTCTGCCTGTTAGGCAGAACCTGAGAAACAGGGATTCCTTCTGTGTCTTTGGGAACAAGCAGATATTTTGTTACTGATGCTTTTATACATCAAATCTTCCACTATGTTTTCCTTTGTAATCCCGGAGAATCTATAGTTATTTTTTGTTCTGCCTTGTTTCCTAATTGAAGCTAAACCTCTATTTAGACTGAACAATCCGAAAATATGCCATTTCAGAGGCTGCAGCTTATGTGGTTTGCACCTATTCTGGTAAATCCATAAGTGCTTCTGAGCCTCGGGTCTTGCACTCCCTCCTCTCCTCCCAGTCCTACATGGACATAAGACTCAGAGAGTACATCATCATTTCTTATGCCTTGGTTTCCTCAAGGAGGAAACCCAAATGCCTGAGCTATGAAGGATATCAGGATCCTCATCTGGACAAGCAGAATCCAACCCAAGCTGTGCTACCAAGCACATCCTCTCCTTGTACAGTGGTGATCTGTTGGTATGTTCCTGCTTCTGCAACCATACATTCTGGATCATTGCAACAGAGACCAGCTCCAGGGCAGGTAAGACTGCACTGGGAGAAGGGATCTGTAACTAAAAAGGCCAACAGAAAGCTCTTTTTGGGGCTTTTTGACGGCGGGCAAAGCCTCCTACTTGTGCTGGGGGCTGACAGCAGGTGGGCGGGCTGCTGAGTAAGCCTGGGCCGAGCCAGCTCCTCCCGCGGTTCATCACACCGCCAGGTTACAAGGAGCCTCGGGAGGCTAGCCTTTGCCCACTGAGCTCAGGGGGATTCTCAGTGCTTGCTTGTGTGCCTTGGTGGGTGCTTCAACCAGCTGCAGCACATACAGTTGGACACTGAGCTTCTGCCAGTGTACAAGGTAAGCTCAGCCCCCTCCAAACTTTCAGGCAGCTAGGGCACTCATCCTGACTGACCCTCAAGTGTCCAAGTGTAAATTGCTTGCATACTTCCAGCCATGGTTACTACCCGGTCAAAGGCTGTTGTTAGAAAAGGAAAAGCTGTGCGCACCCATGCAAACATATGGGTGTCCAGGCCTCTGGCTGCAGAGAGTGCCGGAGCCTGGCACTCACAATGGAGGGTAGTGGGGGCAACACCTGCATCTGATGTGAGCAGGTGAATGACCTGCTCTTACAGGTGGTTGAGCTGAAGGATGAAGTGGAGAGGCTGAGGAGCATCAGGGAGTGCGACAGAGAGATGGACTGGTGGGCGCACTCCCTGACTGTAAGGGAACAGGATGAGAGCTCATGTAAATAAGAGGACCCTCTCCCCTCTTCTCACCAGGCAGCAAGAGGTGATCTCAGAGAAGGGGAGTGGAAACAGGTCCCTGCTCATTGAAGGAGGCGAATGCCCTCCCAGCCCCCCAGTTACCCTTGCAGAACAGGTATGGGGTCCTGCAGGAGGAACTGGCTGCTGAAAGGGAGGATGATAAAACCAGGCCAGAAATGCCAGAAAGACTGAGTCACCATAGACCCTGCATCAAAACTAGCGCTAAAAGGAAAAGCAGATGGGTCGTTGTTGGTGGTGACTCTCTATTGAGGGGGTGGAGGGGCCAATATGCCTCCCTGACTCACTTCACAGGGAAGTCTGCTGCCTCCCTGGAGCAAGAGTTAGGGATGTGTTGGGCAAACTTCCTGCCCTAGTAAAACCCTCTGATTATTACCCCCTTTTAGTATTTCAGGTGGGTAGCAAAGAAGTGGGGAGAAGAAGCCTGAAATCAATTAAGAGATGTTAGAGCCTTGGGATGGCTACTTAAGGGATCAAGAACACAAGTTGTATTCTCCTCTATCCCTTCACTAGGAATGATAAATGAGGAAACAGACAGGAAGAGGCACCAGGTCAATTTGTGGCTCCAGGACTGGTGCTATTGGCAGGGCTTTGGGTTTTTCAATCATAGGCTGCTGTATGAGGCACCCATCCCAGAGAGGGAAAAGAATTTTGGGGCAGGAGTTAGCAGGGCTCTTCGACATGGCTTTAAACTAGATATGAGGGGGGAGGGGGAGATAACTGGGACTGAGAGGATTAAACCCGAGGGAAGCATGCCAGAGCTTGAGGGATGGGAGAGTAGTGATGACTCTTGCTCTCTTATTTGGGTTGATTTTAAGGATATCAGACCTGCTTGCGACAGGGGGGGAAAGCCTACTGCTACTGCTAGCAAAGCCTTGCAGTCCATTGTCTCAGTGGCAGTGGGGGATGGTGACACATATGGTAGCGAAAACATAAGAAGTAGTAATAGGGTGGCAACTACACAAGGGACTGAGCACAGTCAGGTAGGAAATGGGGCTCGTCCCCCCCAAAAAGTGGTAGGATAACTAGCCCAGCTGAAGTGCATCTACATAAATGCAGGCAGCATGGGCAACAAACAGGAGGAGCTGGAAGCCTTGTGTGGCAGGAAAGCTACGATGTAGTTGCCGTCACGGAAATGTGGTGGGATGAATCGCATGACTGGAGTGCTGCAATGGATGGATATAAGCTCTTCAGAAGGGACAGGCAAGGAAGAAGAGGAGGAGGGGTGGCCCTCTATGTTAGGGAGGATTATGAATGTCTAGAACTTACTGAAGGCAATGGTAGAGTTGAGTCCCTATAGGTAAGAATCAGGGGGAGGGCCAGTAAGGCTGATATTGTGGTGGGAGTCTGTAACAGACCACCCAACCAGGATGGGAGGTAGATGAAATGTTCTACAAGCAGCTGGCAGAGGTCTCAAGATCACTTGCCCTTGTCCTGGTGGGAGACTTCAACCTACCAGATATCAGCTGGTAACACAATACAGCTGAGAGGGAACAGTCTAGAATGTTCCTGGAGTGTGTCAGGGATAACTTCCTGATGCAGCTGGTGAGGGAGCCGACTAGGGAAGGAGCACTGCTGGATCCGGTGTTTGTAAATGGAGAAGGACTTGTGGGGGATGTGATGGTTGGAGGCCGTCTGGGGCAAAGTGACCACGAAATGATAAAGGTTTCGATTCTTAGGGAGGCGAGAAGGGGAACCAGCAGGACTGTCATCATGGACTTCCGGAGGGCAGACTTTGGTCTTTTCAAGAGTCTGCTTGACAGAGTCCCTTGGGAGGCAACCCTGAAGGGAAAAGAAGTCCAGGAAGGCTGGATGTCTTTCAAGGAGAAGTCTTAAAAGCACAGGCCGTCCCTCTGCGCAGTAAAGTGAGCCGTCGAGGGAGAAGACCAGCCTGGCTGAACAAAGAGATAGGGCCACAGCTCAGGGGAAAAAAAGAGTTTATGGCTTTTGGAAAAAAGGGCAGACTTTCAAGGAGAAGTCTTAAAAGCACAGGCCGTCCCTCTGCGCAGTAAAGTGAGCCGTCGAGGGAGAAGACCAGCCTGGCTGAACAAAGAGATAGGGCCACAGCTCAGGGGAAAAAAAGAGTTTATGGCTTTTGGAAAAAAGGGCAGACGACTCAGGAAGATTATAAAGGTGTAGCAAAGTTATGTAGGTAAAAGATTAGAAAGGTGGAAGCCCAGCTTGAACTGAACCTGGCCTTGGATGTTAAATACAACAAAAAGAAATTCTATAAATATATTAGTAGCAAGAGGAGGACTCAGGACAGCATCCATCCACTATTGGATATGGGAGGCAATGTAGTGACAAAGGATGAGGAGAAGGCTGAGGTACTGAATGCTTTTTTGCCTCAGTCTTCAGTAATGGAGTAGGGTGTCCCCTGAGTACCCAGACCCCTGAGCCAGCAGTTAGGGGCGGGGAGCAGAATGAAGCCCCTGTAATCCAAAGGGAAGCAGTGAGGGACCTGCTCCAGCACCTAGGCACAAACAAGTCTATGGGCCCAGATGGGATTCACCCGAAGGTACTGAGGGAGCTGGTAGAAGTGCTTGTGGAGCCACTCTCCATTATTTACAAGCAAACTGGGGAGGTCCCAGCTGACTGGTGTCTAGCAAATGTGATGTCCATCCACAAGAAGGGTCAAAAGGATGATCCGGGGAACTACAGGCCTGTCAGTCTGACCTCGGTGCCTGGGAAGGTCATGGAACAGATCATCCTGAGTGCCATTATGCAGCGCATGAAGGGCCCTAGGTGATCAGGCCCAGCCAGCACGGGTTCATGAGAGGCAGGTCCTGCTTGACCAACCTGATCTCCTTCTATGACAAAGTGACCTGCTTGTTGGATGAAGGAAAGGCTGTGGATGTTGTATCTTTCTTTACCTTGTTTGTAACCAGGGCACTGAACCTATTCTGTTGTTGCACACCCACCAAGCTGGGTGGCAGTGTTGACCTGCTGGAGGGTAGAGAGGCTTTGCAGAGGGATGTGGACAGGCTGGATCGATGGGCTGAGACCAACAGGATGAGTTTCAATAAGACCAAGTGCCGGGTCCTGCACTTGGGTCACAACAACCCCATGCAGCGCTACAGGCTGGGGGCAGAGTGGCTGGAGCTGCCTGTCAGAAAAGGACCTGGGGGTGTTGGTCAACTGTCGGCTGAACATGAGCCAGCAGTGTGCCCAGGTGGCCAAGAAGGCCAACAGCATCCTGGCCTGTATCAGGAACAGTGTGGCGAGTAGGGCCCGAGAGGTGATTGTCCCCCTGTACTCGGCACTGGTGAGGCCTCACCTTGAGTACTGTGTCCAGTTTTGGGCCCCTTACCACAAAAAAGACATTGAGGTGCTGGAGCGAGTCCAGAGAAGGGGAACAAAGCTGGTGAGGGTTCTTGCGAGTAAGTCTTATGAGGAGCGGCTGAGGGAGCTGGGGTTGTTCAGCCTGAAGAAGAGGAGGCTGAGGGGAGACCTTATCGCGCTCTATAACTACCTGAAGGGGGGGTGTAGAGAAGCGGGGGTCGGTCTCACCTCCCAAGTCATAGGAGATAGGACAAGGGGAAATGGCCTCAAGTTGCGCCAGGGGAGGTATAGATTGGAGATTAGGAAACATTTCTTCACGGAAAGGGTTATCCAGCATTGGAATAGGCTGCCCAGGGAAGTGGTTGAGGCACCATCCCTGGAGGTGTTCAAAAGACGGGTTAACATGGTCCTCAAGAATATGATTTAGTGTGTTGTCTGTTTGTTTGTTTGTTTTTATTGCTTATTTATATTTTTTTTTTTCAGAGTTAGGTTGATGGTTGGACTAGACGATCTTTAAGGTCCCTTCCAACCTAGATGATTCTATGATTCTATACTGTATGCTGCACTTCTTTCACAGTTCATGCAGTTGATTTTAATTTTACTTTCCCAGATATATTTTCTGAATGGTTTTGGCTATGTATTCAAGCAATTTAGAGAGTAATTTTCTTCTTTCTCCTCACTTTTTGCCAATTATTCTGCAGGAATGTCTCCTGGACTACAACTATGTCCATGTTAGGCCAGTCATTCTGTGGACTGCAATTTCCCTGATCAAAGGTGATTTTCAGCAGTGTTCAGACAGTTGTATGTGCTTTCACAATGAGATCAGCTGTAAGTACAATTACAGTCAAATGAGTTTTTTGGCTGCCAATAAGTTGGAAAAATATTGTTTCACTTTGGGGAAGTACAGTCTAATTTTGTTTACTCCCAGCAATGTTCATTAGCATGGTTGCAACAGCATCTGATTGGGAAGAGTAGCTCTCCTTGAGCAGTTGATCAGAGAAAGATAATTTTAGCAGTGGAACACACACAGATGTCAGATGGAGCCACAGATCTTCTGTGATGCTACTCCTGTGACATTCGTTGCATATGGCATCAAATATGTATACAGCATGATTAGGTAAAATAATGTACATATTAATTTCCATAATAGTTCGGAACATCACAGGCCCAAGTATCATAATTAGCACTAATCAATCTTTTGTTCATTATTCTTAGAGGTGAAGTAGGGTGAAATGTACCCATTTCTGGAGGTTTGTTATTTGTTGGTTTGTTTTTTTTTTTTCTGTCTTGATTGCAGTTCAGTTTTCCAAGATGTAAAAACCAGTTGTTGACTTCAGGTCTTCATCTTCCACAAAAACAGAGTTTAAATACAGGACTGATGCTGAGAAGCATTGAAACAATATTAACAGTCAGTGGAGTCCATTCTGTTTATTTAATTCAATTAAGCCTCTGTTTCCTATCTCTTAGTGCCCAAAGAAACGCTACAGAATCTAAACAGGAATTAAGGTGCAAGTACATTATGGGAGCTGGATATAGGATCATGTGACCAGGAGAAAAATACATCTTCAGCCTGCTAGACTGATATAGAAATAAAAATAACTTAATTTTATTAATTTAATTGTGTGTCCTGCAGAAATCAGACTCCTTGGTTGCATAAGGAAAACTATAAGATTTTTCTTATGGGTGGGTGGTGGTATTTTATTATACAGGTGGGTATTTTATTCTCTAGCCTTTCTTTTACATTTGAGAAGAAACATTTTTGAAGTAGGCTCTAAAACTATTTCTTAGGACATGGTTGATCTTTGGCTCCCATTATTTTAGTTTATTCTCTGCAAAACTTCATTTAGGGGAAAGGCTCATGTTCTAGGTCATTAGATGGTGATTTTTAGGAACTAGCTTAGCTTAGTCCCTGTGCTTTTTTTTTTTTTTTTGGTGCCTGTATGACTTATGGAGCCAAAGCTTTTGTTTTGCTTTGTAATCACATATATATATATCAAAATATGTTCTTGTAACTTCATCTGAACAAGTACAACTGTGCTTATGGCCAGAATCTCCTGTCCTTGGACCCTGGACTCTGGAGGGTGAGTTTGTTTTATGTTCTGCTTTATTTCCCTAGCTTTCATTCTATGTTATCAGTCCCTATGCAATAACAAGGTAATGATTGCAGCAGATGTCTCAACTGATAGAAATATGGTTTTGTGAGTGTCATGGGAACAGGTCTGCACTTCATTCACTGGCAGTCTCTCCACTCGTGGTGATTTTGCACTGCCTCTCAGAAACGCAAAACAACTCTTTCACACCAGAGGGGCAGTGGATTGCCAATCAGACACCAATGCTGTAAAATAACATCTTCACCTTCAAAACCACAATCTTTCCCATGGGATTTTTCCAAACAGTGCCATCACAACGTAGTCTATCTGGGGAAAGAAGGTAGCAATCAGAATATTGAAAAACATTATGTGAGGATGGTTTTGGTCAGGACATCTGGAAAGCCATCTGATGCATAAAGTAAAGTGAAAGAATAGGGCAAACATACAGTGCCGTTCCTGTGATAATTCTGACAACAGACTTTGCAATTTGCTCAGTAGCCCTCCATGGACTGATCTTCCATGAGCTTTTTCTGTCCTTTTTTAAACTCACGTAAATATTTGCCATCTGCTACTGCATGTCACAAGGAGGTCCACAGCTTAATTAACCCTTGTGGAAACAGTCAAATTCTTTTGCTTGTGAACCTGCAATCCTGCAGTTTTATGTGGTGCTCCCTAGTTCTTGTGTTAGAAGTCACATTGAGGCATAAATCCTATCAAATTTGTCCACACTGCTCATTACTTTTTGTTCCTCTTTCCTATATCCTTTGATCTTCTCTGTTCCAGGATGATGAGTAGCTTCTTTAATTGTTTTACAGAATTGCAGTACTGCAAGTCGGAAGGGACCACTGGAGCAGGACAATTGCCTACACTAGGTTAGTGAAGTCATGGCTTTCCCTAGGTCCACCTTGAAAAAATTTAAATTCCCCCAATTCACCATCACTCTGTTAATATGTCCCAGGGCTGTATCACCTTGCTGACATACTTTTGTTGTTGTTTTTCCTTTAAAAGTCAGCAAGCATGGACGCAACCTAAGACTTGTTGCTTACTCTAAAGCTAGTCTAAAGACTTTTCTATCTAGACCACAGCATCATCTGTTGCAAAAGATTAATTCTGAAGCTAAAAATAGAAATATCTCCTTGCTTTATCTGTTTCTTTGCCAGTCGTCCCTGTATCAGCTGACATGTTGTATATCTAGAACATACAGAAGTCCTCTCTCTATAGTTCTCCACTCTGTTTTATCCCATTTACTAGGGATATTCATGTTGTTCACCTATCAAAACTAAAAGAAAGGTGGATTATGGGGAAAGAGTTCTAAGAATGAGTTAAAGTTTGGACACCTTACCTTAAGAATCTGTTTTTCTTTTACTCAGGAGAATATTATGATGTCAAGAGTCTTCATTGGGAATTATTTCTAATAGGTGGGTTTTCTTCAAAGCAGCAGGAAAAACGGGGTGTTTGGCGAATGGTAAAAAATTAATCGGAGATTATTTATTCTATAAAGAATGTGAACAAAGGAATTGTCTGTACTTAGGACACTGAGAGACATTTTTGTGTTTTTACAATATTTCACATTGGAACAACTGATCATGGATCAAGGAATGCTGCTAGTTTAAATCAGAGTTAAGCATCTTTCTTGCAGCACCTCACTTCAGGTATAAGTTTTTACTACTGAGGAGAGCGACTGGGAGATGCTCGTTCTTTTATCTTTGTGTTATCTGGCAGGTCATACCAGCAGAAGCAATCTCTTCATTCATCCATTTCTTCGTCCCTAACTTTGACTATTCTGATTCATATCACCAGGAAAAGGTCTCACTTATGAGCTCCTATTACCTCTAAATAAAGGGAGACAGAAAAGACAGAATTTATATGGGCATCAAATCTGTGGGGAAATTTCAAAGTAAATTCCCATAATTTCAAAAACAGAAATTTATGTTCAAAGGAGACATGAAAATTTCCTTGTCTGTGTAAGACAAGTCTTATGCACAGCCCATCGCTTCCTAGACACTATGCATGGGAAAAAAAGCCTTGCATGAGAAACTCCAGAAGAAACATTAGCCAAAGCTCTACTTTCATGATCGTGCCTCATATTCTGGCTTTTAGGCTGAAGATTGTGTTTTCTGTTTGTGTTTGGACTGACAGTCAACATTTCCTGTTACAGCTTTTATTTCTATGCAGCCTTAAGGACAAAAGAAAATCACAGGTGCTCAGCAGGTTCAAAATAACTGCATGCAAAAACTTCATATATGTCTACTTCAATTTCATAGCTTTTAGTGGGCAATCTCCTTCCCCAGGGAGAAGAACCCAGTTTATTAACAGAGATACTCCTGTAATTCCCAGTCCATCTTCTGCATTACATTATTGCACACAAAGTGTCTAGAGGAATGGATTGTATTACTGTGTCTTAGTTAGTCAGTCAAATGCATTGGGAATTAAAAGAGAGAAATGGAGAAATGCAAGTACCAGCATCCTGCTGGTACACTGCTTCCCTGGAGCTAAAGAAGATGTGCCCATGTGAAACCAGAATAGTTCAATGACTATTGATCCACACAGATTTACACTGAGTTACAGATTTACAGTTTCCTTCCCAAGCACAAGCAATTCTTTCTGGGTCATTCCTGGGATCCTTCAGTGCATGTCTAACTTATTTTTACGGGCCTACAAGAAAGGGGAAATCCACAACTTCCTCAGAAAAGTCCAAAGCTTCAGTATATCTGTTACTGAAATCTCTTCCCTTTGAATCAGCCTTTTGCTGCAGTTTAAACCTGCTATTCCCAGTTCTGTTCATGGAAATGAAGATCAGCCCAACCTTGTTCTCTTTCATCAGCTCCCTATAAATGCTAGGGCTATTTTCATCGTCATGGCTCTCTTATCTGTTTTCTGCTTATTTTTGCTGTCCTCCCTTGCTGGTGTGTCCCTCCAAGAACACTCATTGTCCTCTCTGGAGTGATATTAGCTGTCCAACATCTTCCCTGAAGTGCAGCTCTCTAAATAAATGTAAAAGGTTAATCCACACACTGAGGGTCGTGGCTCTAATCCCAGGCTGGACTTGCTGTTTTCACTGCACAGTGATCTGGCTGGCTCATGTCCAGCTGGTGTCCCCACTGTAAGTATGTCAGTCTCCCTTGTCTACATGCTATGAACAAGAGCAGGAAAAATCTGAAGGTGCCAAACAAAAGCCCACATACTTCAATTAAGATAAAGCATGCTGCAAGTTAAGGGAGCATTAGGTACGCGTATGTGCAGGGCTGATGAGTGCACATAAACTTTAGGAGGAGCTGCTTTTTTTGGGCATGTTTTGAAAAGAGCTGAGAAGATGAAGAAAGAAGCAATGGCTATGAGAGGGACAGCAGTAACCTCATCATGCCAAACTAGATTGCCTTCTGCCCATCCTCCCAGCCTTTATTTCTCTTGTTAACCACAGGTGGCCAACCATACCCTGTCATTTGTAGGAAATGGGCTCTTAAATTTTCTAACAGGTTAAGGAGACTCAACAGCTATTTCCTAACAGAGAGCACAAAGGGAAACATTCCTTCAACTGGACATGTATTTAAGGACAGAACTTAACTCAAAGTTGGAAAGAAAATACTAACAAAAGATCTTACGCTTTTCCTTGCATTAAAAGTGTACTGGTAGGACAATGACACAGAAGGTCCCTGTGTACTCCTGTCTCCTGATCAAAGCAGGCCCAGTTAGAGTAGGTTGTCCAGTTGAGTACTGATTATCTCCAAGGGTGGAAATCCTTCTGCCTTTCTGAGTCCGTGTTCTAGTATTTGACCACGTGTCATGGTTTAGCCTCAGAAGGCAGCAAACAACCAGGTGGCTACTCTCTTAACCCCCTACTGCCATGGGGTTGAAGCAAAGTTAACAGCTCCATTAAACTGAACAAAACAGCAAAGAGAACAGAAAAAAAACAACAGCAGTAACACTGAGAGAGGAATGTACAAACACAATTATGGTACCACCTCTCACCAACTGGACCTGGGACTTCCCAGCCCAATCCCAGTGGTGACTTCCTGCTCCATCCCCTGGCCAGCTCCCAGCTATGTACTGGGCATAGTTCACATGGGATGGGATTCCTGTGTCCCTGTCAGAGCCTGGGGAAAATTAACCCTATCCCACCAGAAACAGGATACGATGCTCACAGCACAAAATGTTTTCCTTAAATTGAGTTGAAATTTCCATCTTCCAGGTTGTGCCTGTTGCCTCTTATCCCAACCCAGGTGCTGTGTGCCCTGACAGGAGTCTGTCTTCTCCACCCTCTTCCAGTGTGGTTTTGTACCTGTCTTCTCCAGGTTGAACAAATCCAGTTCCCTCACCTTCTCCCCATCGTGTGCTCCAACTCCCAGTCACCTTGGTGGTCCTCAGCTGGACTTGCTCCAGTGTGTTAATAACTTCCTTATATTGAGATGTCTCCAACTGGACTTGGTACTGAGGTATCATCTCACAAGTGCCAAACAGCGGAGTGGGAGCCTGACAGCAGCACTGCCACTAATACAGTTGAGGATGTGGCTCCCCTTACTTACCCATTTCTCCCCTTACCCATTTCTTACTTTAATTCAATTTGCTCTCAGCCAGAGCCCCAAGCTCCTTTTCTGCAAAACTACTTACAAGCTAGCTGGCTGCCTGCCTGCCTGACTTGCCACTCAGGATTGTTCTGTATCAGACGCAGTGCTATTCATTTGCCATTGTTGAACTTCATAAGGTTCCTGTCAGCCCATTTTTCCAGTCTATTCCAATCTCTCCAAATAGTAGCTCTGAACTCCAGTGTATTGACTGCTCCTCTTGCCCACTTTTGTATAATCTACAAATTTACTATGAGAGTGTTCTGTCCCATCATCCAGGTCATTATAACAGGCACTGAACGGTATTGGCATCAATATTGACCCCTATGGGACATCACTGGTGACTGGTTGTCAGTTGGATTTTGTAGCACTCATCAACACCTTTTAAGTTTCATGAGCCAGTGAATTTTCCACCTGCCTTATAGTCCTTATGTGCAGTTTATATATGATTAATTTAGCTCTAAGGATATTACAGGAGACAATGTCAAAGGCCTTGCTAAATGTAAGGTATACAGTGTCCACTGCTCTCCCCTTGTCTGTAGAACCAGCTATTTCAATAGAAGGCAATTGGGTTACTCAGGCATGATCTGCCATCAATAAATCTCTGCTGGCTGTTCCTGCTCACCTTGTTTTCCTTCATATGGCTAGAAATAGCTTCTATGGGATTTTTTTCCCATTACATTCCCAGGGACTGAGGTGAAGCTGACTGGTTTGCAGCTCCCCAAACTCCCCTTCTTCTTCCTCTGGAAGAGGGGGAGGCCTTTGGTTTTTTGTTTTTTGTTTTTTTTTTTTTTTTCCCAGGCATCAAGAACCTCCTTCTTCACCATGACCTTTCAGGGATGCTAGAAAACAGTTTTGAAATATTTTCAGCCAGCTGTCTCTGGGCCTGTGGGTGCATTTCTTCCCATCCCATGGACCTGTGTGTGTCCAACAGGCAGAAGAGATCCCTAACTGTATCTTCCTCTGCTGTGGGAAATGCTGTGCTCCCACAGGTTCTGGCAGGAGTGTTTCAGGGCAGACTTTAGCAGGGAAAACTGAGGGAGGCACAGAAACATTGAGTACCTCAGTATTTTCCATGTTCTTTGATACTATGAAATAAAACGATTTTACACACAGGCTCATTTTCTTTTCAGAAGCCAATGAACAATGAAGCACAATGATTTCTTACCTAGAGGAAGGTGGCAATGGAGCCTAAATCTGTGGAGACCCAAGTACAAAGGAGCACAAGTTCAGATCTGCTATGTATCAAGAAACCTTACAGTTCAACTGTTTGACTTGTCTCATTCTTCAGCAAGCCCCTCACAGGGATCAGACCTCTTTACAAGAGCAGGTAGAGTAAAAAGTGTAAATAATCCTATCATGCCACAGATATTTAACAAATGAAAACTTCTAGCCTTTGTGATGGCAAACACAGCCCTTAAGAGCCCATTGCCAACAAGCAAATGCAGTTGTGGCTTCTTTCATCCTGTAAGCCTCACCAAGGGTGAACTGAACAAATCTTTTTGGGTGTAACCACTGAGCTGAGCAATATATGCTTCTCACTGTGCACAGTGAATGCAGAGAACCAGCAAAATTCTCCTCCTGGAAAAGGATTTCTTTATCATTTTTCAGTCAAAAGTAAACAGTGTTACATCTACCTGTGTGAGTAAAGTAAGGTGTGATGGCATTTGGGATTGAGAGTCAAGTTCCAGCTACTGCTGGGAAAGAAACTCAAGACAGTCAGACCACTGGTTTCAAAGCAGGTAACCTGCATACTGCTAACAATGGATCTAAAGCAGAAGCTCAGCATGGGCTCCTGAGGCCATTAAATGCAAGGGAAACCTTCAGCTCAGAAGCTTATGTTGAAGTCCTGCAGCTGCAATAACCACCAGCAGCCCTTGAGCATCTGGTTCGATACACTTATATCTTTAACAATTAAGTAAGCTCTGTGCAATGATATAACTTGAGAAGCTCTAATTAATATTACTACAAAAATTGTTGTTACCCCACTCCATTGACAGAGCAGCAGAGAAGCTCAGATCCTATGTGAAGAAAAGGCAGACTGGGGGTGTTCTTTCTGTAGGACATGACTTGTATGAGAGGGCCCACAGAGAAAAAAGAATCTGTATCATCAGAAACTGTAGTTTCAAGGTTATTAAAGAAATGTTCTTCCAGATCTCTTGTCCCAGAGAGAAAATCAGCTCAGTGAGGAACCACCCATCCTGCCCCTGATCCAGAGTCCCTTCAAAATTGTGGAAAACACATTGAACCCTATTTTTGATAGGATAAGCAAGAGAAACACCACTAGAGGAGGAAGAAGTCTTCAACCAGGGAGTGGTTAGGGTTAAACAAACTTTGTCTGTAATCCTTAGACTCCTGAGCACAAGGTAACTGTGCCCACCACTTGACTTGCTTTTCTTCATCCTTCCCTTAGATCCGCTTCTCTGTATTGCATTTCTGCTCTGCATATAACTCTGAATTTGGAGATTAAAGCTTGGGCTGTGTGGATAGTAATACATTTAAAATAATGTCTTGGAAAGAGAAAACAGAGGAAGAAGTGATCACAAAACAAACAGGAGATGAAAACATTGATACCAGTTGTCTCCAGTGCTGAGATCGCATTTTTGTGTGGCACTTTGGACAAACTCACTCTGCCACAACCTAGGCCAGCTGGAAATCATGGGAAGAAGATCAAATGAATCCATTCTGCCTCTCAAAAAAGTGAATTAGCCCAGGTTATGTGTCTTGCTCAGCATGTTCATGAGATTTTTAAACTGCTTTGTGCCCAGGCACAGTGAGCCTCCATCTGTTGTAGAGGCAGGCACAGCAAGTGGGCATGCGAGCGCAAACTGGCATGTGGAGATACCAGCAGGAAGAAGCACCTACCACCCTGTGTATCATAGGGATGTCTGAAGGAGGAACACTTTTTGCTCTTATTGTAGCATTTTGGGGTTTAAGTTTTTGTTTTGTTTCATTTTTTCTTCTTACTTCCTTCTATATGAATATTTAATAAATAAATAAATACTTAATCCAAGATCCTTTGGGAAAGTTCAGTTTTACAGCATCAGCTTCTCTGACAGTAACTGATGTGCAGCCACCTAGGGCTAGAACACGTATTTCTGTTGATGTAAATTTCAGAACTACCTGCAAGTTCCCCAGTGCCTCAAGAAGCAAAGGTGGCAACTGCTTAGGCAGGTACTGGGAGGATGGTGAACTGGGCTTCTCGGGCACATCTTATAACATACAACAGACTGGAAAGTAAGAAACTAAACAGTCCATTGACTTCTTCACACTTCTAAAGATGATCTCCAGAGTCAGACCAGTGGATCAATGCGCCTGTTTATCTGGTTTCACATGCTGATTTTTTAACCTTGCAGCAAAAATCCCTTCTTTATGCTTTCCTTTTCCTTCTGCTTCAGTGATTCTGTGATGCAGCTCGTGGACTTTCTTACTCTCCAGGCTCAGGTGTGAGTTGCTAGTTGGAGGCATGTTGTGCTTTTCTGATCAGATTCTGATTTGTGTCCTGGAAAGACGCTGAAAAGGTAAGTGTGATGCAGGTTGGGGAATATCCCCTTCCAGAGCTGTACAATCAGAGCAGCCCTACAAAGAAGGATCATCTTCATGAGTTGCTGACCCCTGTGGCTAAACACATAGCAGCTGGCAGAGCTTTCTGGTGGCATCTTCTAGTATACCCAGGCCTCATGGCGGGTGCATGTTTGAAAGATGATGTCAGAGTTAGGTGCAGAGCTTTATCAGGAAAAAAAATGTTAATATTACTCAGCCCTGATTGCCAGAGTGTTAGTGGAATGGATTTGTTATTTTTATTAAGGAGAAGATGAAAGACTGGTAGGAGAGAAAGCAAATGGTTTTAGAAACGTTCCAATAACTTGAATACCACCTGACTGGGTGCAGCATTCTTTGCCCATATCCTCCCATAAAGCTTCAACACAAGTGAGAGTGTTTTGTTACGCATTTCTAGTTGTTCATTTGTCAGTTTTGACCTTAGAGTGATCAGTCAACCTCAGGAAACAGGATCTGCAGTTGCCCCTATTTTACACTGAGCAAATATTATTCCGACCATAAATTCTTTGAGGTAGGGCTCCTATCTTCTGGACTTTATTTAATCTCAGGCACATTGAGGCTTAATAAACAAACACTGTCATAACTATGTTTAAGCATTAATTTGTCCAGTCTCTTTTCAAACCCAGATATTACCTGACATCCTGTACTCACAAACAACACATGCTATGTGCCTCCTTGGACATACTCCAGTCGCTAACTAATTTAGCTGCTATGACTCTTTTCTGATGTTGTGTCTCCTAGGGAGCTGCAGAATCTGGTGCCTCAACAGAGGCAAGGCTGCCACAGGTCCATGCCACCAGGTCCAGCCAGTAGCAAGACTGAGCGTGTACGCAGTGGCTACATATCCATTCAATAGCTGCTCCTGGACCCTTGCTCTCTGCCATTGTCTCCGACGCATTGGCACACACACACATTCAAAGAGATCTCTCCATTGACACTCCCTTCTCCCCCAGGTTTCCTCCCTGCACCTTAATCACCTCAGACCTCATGATTTCTCCAGCAGTTGGCCTGGACCTCTCTCGTGCCTCTGGTAGTCAAATCCTCCAGGTGTCTCACCCTCACAGATACACACACAAGCTCCTGACTCCTTGCTTGTCACACACTCACATACCCACACAGCCCCAGTTGCTGGCACATGGGTCCTCCAACCCACAGTTCCACTCCAGTTGCTGGCACTCAGACCTTGCAGACAGAATAAACAGCACCTGAACCAGAAAAAGAGTTAGAAATGGTGTTTAATGAGAAGACAGGACAGTGTGTGCTGGTCAGAACAGGACATGCCTTGGCAAGCACACTAAATAGTAAGTAGTTTACATGTGAATGGCCTCTCATCCCCTTTTCCTTCTTTTTTCCTATGCTTGTTCCTCTCTAAATTCCATCAATCCCTCCCTTTTCCCACCTTTGGTTTCTCCCCTAAACATCCTATAGTAAGTTTAGTGGGATCCTGGAATTCTCTTTCCCTGCATCCCATAATGAGTCCCATATCCCTAGGCAGAGAGAGAGGCGGAGAGAGAGAGAAGAGAGGGAAAAAACTCTCATTGATTCATGGTGATGGGTTTCAGATCTAGACCATGGGGCTTGAGGCTTTCCTGGGACAGCCCTGAGAGGAACAAGGGCATGATCTCCTTTCTCTGACTGGGCAATAAGGGTTTCCCCAGCTGCTATTGCACATCTGGGCATGTGCTCACATGTGCAATGTCTTTTACAAGTTGCTCACCCTCCTGTGATGGGGCTGGGTATAATTCAGGTTGTAATTCTAATTGGCTGGGTACAATTCTCCCACCTGCCAATGTTCCTCCACTCTACATTGTGTACATGAAGACAAGTTTTTATGTTTTAAACTAATAATTTCTGCTATGTCAGGTGTCACATACCTGAGAAAACAAACAAGAGAACATGAATAACAGAATCACAGACTGGCAGGGGTTAGAAGGGATCTCTGGAGATCATCTAGTCCAACTCCTCTGCCAGAGCAGGGTCACCTAGAACAGGCTGGACAGGAACACGTCCAGGTGGGATTTGAATATCTCCAGAGAAGGAGACTCCACACCCTCTCTAGGCAGCCTGTTCCAGGGCTCTGCCACCCTCAAAGTAAATGACTTTTCCCTCGTGTTCAGATGGAACCTCCTGTGTTCCAACTTGTGTCTGTTGCCCCTTGTTCTGTCACGGCACTACTGAAAAGATTCTGGCATCATCCTCTTGACATCCGCTCTTTAGGTACAATGCACAATGTAGTATTTGGATTTCATTTCTTTCTGAATAAAAGTTTTGTTCTTAATATATATTTTAAAAAAATATTGTTGTAATTACGAAATTTCAGAACAGGACCTGCCTTTGGAGCTAAATCTGGCCCTGTGTTCCTCAGTCTCTCAGTAACAAAGTGCTTTTGGCTACATCAATACTGGATGCATAATTTCTTTAGTGTTACAGGCAAATATTAGAAGAAATTTGCACCCACTAGTTACTCTCTCCCTTGAGGCAGTCATTAGCCCATTCTCTTTACCAAGGCATTGATCATGGAGGGGTCGCATTCAATGAAGCATTGTCTGCAAGAGTCACATCTGACATTGTTATAAACCAGCCTTCTCACACTGTTATGGCCAGCCTTCCATTTTTACTGTATTTGATGCAAAATGCTATGATGTTGAGTCAAATAAATGAAAAAAACATAAACGCATGTCTTACTGCAGGGCCTGACCTTGCTTAACAGCCATTTCACCTGGTCTATGACTTGGAGGCACATTCAAATAAGCACTTTTGGTGAATGAAGTCAAACCAGTATCAGGTCACACACGTGGCCTCTGAAAGAAGCAAAGCATGCAGCCCAGAGGGTGTGGGAGTCACTGGGAGTTTCAACAAAACATTATCTGAAAGTCAAGGTCATAATAATAAGCTCCTAAACAAGAAGTCACGTTCAGTCTGTTCTCGCACAGCTGTTGCTGTATGTTACAGATTCACAGGCAAGACCCATAAAAGATAAAATTCAAAGCTGCATCCTTGTCAATGTATGAAATGTTTCTCAAGTGAAAGCAGCTCTATCACAACTAAATAAAAGAAAAAAGCATGGGCTGGGGATTTCAGGCCCTGTTCAGTGCTGGAAGGCTAAATTAAAATTAAGTAAAACTGGGTATGCAGCTACCTCAGGAAACACTGAAAATATCAACCATGTTATTCTGTTGCAGATAATAATTTATGGGCCATGTTTGCACATGAAGTTTCATTCGGGTGCAAAATCCAGGGATTGCAGTGGTGAAAACCGTTCACTGAGCGCAGTAGCTGGTATGTGATGCATCAGAATGGGACACACAGGAAACCAGCAGCACTTGTTGCATCCATTTTACTTTTATAATGGACTTGTGTCTTTGTGGTTTCTGTTTGACTCTCTGCTCTAGCTCCTTCTTGAATCTCTTATCCTCCTCTCCTAGAAACAGTCATCTCCACCTGTTTTTGGTGAGTCATGGAACTCTAAAAACTGCCTCTGTTCACTGTGTAGGGCATCATGGCCTCTATGCAGTTTGTCTGAAAAAATGCGCAGAAATTTGATCCCTTGAGATCTCTAAGTGGTTCATTTTTTTTCTGTAAGGGATCCCAAGCTATAAAGGTACCTTACATGGATCAATGTCCACGGTCAATGATCATTGACCATGTTACATGGTCAAATAGAGACAGTATGAATGGGCCTGAAACCAGGCCAGAAATATAGTGTTGGATTAAAACTACAAAGCTCCACTGAGTCTCCCCCGCATGATATTCAATCTCATTTTTGTTTGGTGTTGAATGTTTTACTTTGTCAGCAGATATTTGCCTGAATATTTCTGTTTGTTAGAAAAGGCAACCTTGCAGTCAAGGTTGTTAATTATTATCTGGAGATCTATAAACAGCTCTTGGCTCTGCATGTTGAAGCACCGGTGTCTGTATGGAAATGACAACCTGCAAGCCCTTGAAAGATAAAGCTGCACTGCTGAGATAAAGAGCTGAGGAAGGAGGTGGACAGCCTGCCCAATATCAAGAAAGATGCTCAAGCGATTGGCCGGATCTTCACGGATAACCTGAAGAGACAGGACCCTGAACCACCAGCTACTATGAAGAAGGAACAGCCACAGTCTATGGTTAACTGTGGGGCAAATTGACACTCCAAGGTCAGGGAAGACTGGAAGGTTGTGACTTCTGGCAATGGGAGGAAGGCTCGTTATCCACCTGCAAAACATAGAATCATAGAATCGTCTAGGTTGGAAGGGACCTTAAAGATCATCTAGTCCAACCATCAACCTAACTCTGAAAAAAAAAAAAATATAAATAAGCAATAAAAACAAACAAACAAACAGACAACACACTAAATCATATTCTTGAGGACCATGTTAACCCGTCTTTTGAACACCTCCAGGGATGGTGCCTCAACCACTTCCCTGGGCAGCCTATTCCAATGCTGGATAACCCTTTCCGTGAAGAAATGTTTCCTAATCTCCAATCTATACCTCCCCTGGCGCAACTTGAGGCCATTTCCCCTTGTCCTATCTCCTATGACTTGGGAGGTGAGACCGACCCCCGCTTCTCTACACCCCCCCTTCAGGTAGTTATAGAGCGCGATAAGGTCTCCCCTCAGCCTCCTCTTCTTCAGGCTGAACAACCCCAGCTCCCTCAGCCGCTCCTCATAAGACTTACTCGCAAGAACCCTCACCAGCTTCATTCCCCTTCTCTGGACTCGCTCCAGCACCTCAATGTCTTTTTTGTGGTAAGGGGCCCAAAACTGGACACAGTACTCGAGGTGAGGCCTCACCAGTGCCGAGTACAGGGGTCCTACTCACCACGCTGTTCCTGATACAGGCCTTCTTGGCCACCTGGGCACACTGCTGGCTCATGTTCAGCCGACAGTTGACCAACACCCCCAGGTCCTTTTCTGACAGGCAGCTCCAGCCACTCTGCCCCCAGCCTGTAGCGCTGCATGGGGTTGTTGTGACCCAAGTGCAGGACCCGGCACTTGGTCTTATTGAAACTCATCCTGTTGGTCTCAGCCCATCGATCCAGCCTGTCCACATCCCTCTGCAAAGCCTCTCTACCCTCCAGCAGGTCAACACTGCCACCCAGCTTGGTGGGTGTGCAACAACAGAATAGGTTCAGTGCCCTGGTTACAAACAAGGTAAAGAAAGATAAATCTTGAGAAACATTAGTGACATCTGGTCCTAAACCATGCATCTACACAAAGAGAAAGCATGTCGTTGTGGAGGGAGGTGACCATCTGCTGACCTGAGTTACTATGTAGGGAAGTTTGCTGCCTGCTAGGGGCTCAGATTCTGGCACATTGCAGTGACGTTTGTCTGGGCCTTGGACTGCAAACACAAGCTGCTCATCTGCGTGTACGTAATTGAGAAGGTGCAGAGCTACAACTTTATTGCAATAGCTGGTGGAATTGGGTGCTCATGCAACTGGAGTGCTGCAAACCCCTAAGGAAAGAGAGGCATGTAAGACAGGAACTGGTCCGGAGGAGGGCCACAGAGATGATCTGAGGGCTGGAGCATCTCTCCTATGAAGACAAGCTAAGAGAGTTGGGTTTGTTGAGCCTGAAAAAGAGAAGGCTCTGGGGAGACCTTATATCGGCCTTCCAGTCTCTAAAGGGGGCCTACAGGAGGGATGGGGAGGAACTCTTTATGAGGGAGTCGAGCAATAGGATGGGGGGAAATAGTTTGAAACTGAAAGAGAGGAGATTTAGATTAGATATTAGGAAGAAATTATTTCCTGTGAGGGTGGTGAGACACTGGAACAGGTTGCCCAGAGAAGCTGTGGATGCACCATCCTTGGAAGTGTTCCGGAAGAGGCTGGATGGGGCTTTGAGCAACCTAGTCTAGTTGGAGGTGTCCCTGCCCAGCAGGGGGGTTGGAACAAGGTGATCTTTAAGGTCCCTTCCAACCTAAACCATTTTATGATTCTAGGAAGGGGAGGGAGCTGCCTTCTCAAGACACGTATGCTTCCTGCAGGGAGGGGTAGCCCTGATGTGCACTTGCGTCCAAAGTGGCAGGCTGTTGCCCCTTATCAGCTCCTTCCAAACTTCCCCAGATGGTTCCCCCCTTGATATTTAGGTTCTCCCTACATAGGTCACCTCAGAATTATCAGGCATCTTTCTATGAAAAAGAGTGACCTCTTTTATATCTCAACCCTGTCAAATGATGATATTGTAAGAAATTAGTGTAACAGAACTCACTGTAGAAGGGAAAGGTGATTTTCATTCCCAAAATATCTAAGGCAGGTGATTTCATTAAAACACATTCTCACGTCCATGTATTCACAAGCACCAAAATGTGTGTGTCCCAGAGGTCTGGACAGAATCACTTGGCTTCAGCATTGATGATGATGATGGACACAAGCTGTTGTCATCATATCTTTAAGGCTTTTCTTGACTGGCAATGACAAACCAGTTTTTGGTCACAGCTTCAATCTGTTGCAGATGTCCACAGTCCTTCAGTAGAATCTTTCTTCCTGCTGGTCTCTAATAGAAAAAGAAGTAGCGTGTGTGATGTAAATGCAGTAAATGCACTGCTTTCCACTGATGAGTTATCTGTGCTGTGAACTTATCAGGGTTCAGGCCTTCCGGACTTCCCAAAAGCAGTATGTTCATAAATTTTATTGCTGGAACCAGCATCCTTTGTTATCAGCACAAGCCAGTCTTTTGAGTGTTGTTCTGTTGTTTCTTTGTGTGCTTACTCAACCACATCTGTTCATTTAGTCTTCATTCATACTAATCATACAATCTGTTAGATGATTTTACAGTGTGACTCAACAAGTTGGTCAACAGTATAGAACAGCTATAGAACATGAAAATAATACAAGATAAGGGGGGTTCAGTGAAATGATCGGACAGTGGGTTCAAAATAATCACAAATACTTCTTTTTCATCCACAGATAGTTAAACTGCACCACACAGACTTGGTACAAGCTTCAATAAATACAAAAATGTCTTCAAGAGCTACTAAAGGCAAATATAGCACTCTAGCTCATAGGCAAACTGAGACACAGATCCTAGAGAAGTATCACTAGATGTTCTTGTGCTTGTCCAAAGCTATCTCCAACTTGCTGCTGTTAAAGACAGGCCACTTAGGGAAACAGACTTCTGGGCAATGTGTATGTTTCTATGTCTTCTCTTTTTATAAATTTTTTAATGAAGAACATGCAGAATACACACCAACTATGTGGATAATAACCTCCAAGTACACAGTGGTTCCATGAATCCTAAGCTGGTCTTTTAGACATAGTCAAAAAGAGCGTAGGACAACAATTTGAAAGACATTGCCCTACATTTCTTCACCTGAGTAGAGATCCTTAGGCTGTGTCTCATCTACCCACATTCAGGAGAAAGGCAGCCCACAGGAGAATCCTGGCATCAAATATAGGCCAAAATCCTTGCACAGGAAAATATGTTAAAGAAAGTAGGGTAGTGACTATTTCTTGTTAGTTTTTGTGCTGTTGTAGAAATGAGTCCTCAAGGCCGCTCTGGAGCATCTGTGCCATGTTAATTTCTTCTTAAGTTTCCACAGATCTCCTGCCAGGAAGCATTCTGTGGCAACTCCTGCTCAGACACATGAAAGTTCAGTTTTCCTTACTCACTATCCAGAGATCTGAGAACAGGAATTTTCTCCCAAGCCAAGGTCATCCAGTCTGGAGAGTAGCATCTGGAGAAGGCCGAGTGTTGTAGATGATGGATGTCCACTCTTCCAAGATATTTCACTTATGCTTCTTCCAGAACTGGGAGGAAAGCTGTCACCAGTGTTCTAGTAGCAAATAGCAAAAGATGCTGAGAAAGCCGCGAGCTTCAGGAAAGACTGGGTGGTATGTGGGTGGGAACTGTGTAGCTGGTTTGGATGCAAGATGGAGGTTCAGCTGGAAACAAACACCCATCTGGAAAGAGCGCAGTCGCACCACCAAACAGCTAACAGGCACTGTAAATATATGGTCAGGGCTGGATGCTGTTCATCAGACAGTTCATGTCTAGTGAGGTATCAGAACCATAGCAGAGGAAGGAGACAGACAGGGAATCTCCACCCTCAAACTCATCACATTGACACCAAAAGTGGGTGATGTTCTCACCTTGTGCAGAACTATGTGTGACTTTTTTCCTGTCATTCCCCCAAAAGTCTCCTGATATCTTGCTCTGCCTCCTCTTCACTTAAGTATCTTAAACCACGCTGGGAGAAATGGTAGGAATTCCACTGTAATAGGAAAGCAGGAAAGATGCTGATCTGGTCAAATAATACCTCACCATGACTGGACTTAAAAAAAATCCCACAATAAAAGACCTGCATTGTCAATGCTGGTTCCAGTGTCCGGTAGTGAAAATATCCCAGAAAGAGGAACATGCTGAATTTGTCTTTCAGATTTCTGAAAAAAAAAGAAAAGAAAAAAGATAAGCGTCTGGAAAGATCTAAGGCTATTTCTATCTAGATCCTACTCTTTTTTTTATCAGCACCCATGCAGTCATACAAAATATTTAACGTAAATGCTCCTTGGTTTTATAGGCTTTTTATTGCTTATAAACCAAATCACGTCATCATTGGTACTTTATTTGACCCTTGTCGTAGTTAAAATATTACTCAAAGGACAATCACACTTTTGTGTGTTCTGTATTTGCTGAGCATTCATCCTGGTTTGTTGCATTTGCATGACTGGTGGGAGTAAGAGCCCCATGCAGGGATAAGACCAATACCAATCAAAATTACTTGCAATCATTTTGCATTTTCCCCAATGTAAGCTCTTGACAATGAAATTTCCTTTCCTCAGCAAGCTTCATTTTAAACTAGCAAAAACAGTTCTTCTGTTTCTTAGGAGGAGGAAAGACAGAAATTGCCCCATATTAAACAAAAAGGCCTAAGAAATAGTTTTCAGCCTTCACATTTTTTAGCATTTGAAAGGAAGGAGATGTCTTTGATAGTAAGATAACTTCTTTTTCTACCTGCCTCCAATTTTGCCTGGATTAGAAAAAAATCTTTGGCGGGGGCAGGGGGAGGAGGGGGGAGAGAGGGGGGATTAACAGGCATTGTGAAATATAGGAAGAATATGGGCAAACCAGGACACAATAGCCATGCTAGATGGGTGGGAAGATGGAGGTTAATGGGAATTGAAGCAGACAGAAAATGTCTGGATAGAAGGGATACAGGAATGAGGCTAGAGGCTAAAGTGGGTGGGAACTGGAAAAGAAAATATGAGATTTGAATTTTAATATGATCTAAAGCTGTTTGAGAACACTGGTAGCTAGAACTATAGGAGACACCAAAACTATAAGAAATATGTGGAAATGGATACATTTTAAATTAAGAAAAAAAATATCTGAGTATCCCAGAGAATTTTGAGCTTCAGCAGAAATGAGGAAGAAATGGGCAGGCAAATCACATAAGGACCAAGATAGTTTAAGGGCAAAAATGAAAGGAAAGGAATAAAGGAAGTTGGGAAAAGAGCCACACTGAAGAATATAGGAGAGAAAAAAAACCAAACAAACCCCAAAACCCAAAACCAAATAAAACCAAGCTCCAAAAACTAAGGGAAAAAGAATGAAGACTGAGTGTAAGCAGGAAGGACCAGAACTGGCAGCCCTTGGAGTAAAGCAAAAGGATATATCAGGAAATGACTTGAATCTAAAACTTTGAATCAATATTACTAGCATTTTGTTACACCCTTGACATAAAATCCTCCTTTTAATCACTTAGCTTTCCCTCTGTGCAAATATCCATCTGTGTTAGGAAGTAATGTCTTCTTGATAAAGTGAGTTATAAAATACTGACTATTGGACTTTTTGTGTGCTCTAGTAGGAACAGGTTTGGGAAGCTCTGGCAGCAGTAAAAGAATGCTATGCTTTGCCAATTATGCATTGACAACTATGCAGTTGCCAATAGGATTTTTTTCACTCTACTACTCCACCCCCATGTGTAGTCTCTTGTGTCCGCCTCTCTTTATTGGTTGTGTAGCTACTCAGTGAGCTGCAGTTTGGAACCAATCCCACGGAAAGTAATTTTTTTTTTTTTTGTCACAGATTGTAATATTTGACACAGTTGTGATTTAGCAATGATTCAAGATTTATTAGTAATTTGAGGTAGATCAAGAGGCTTAATTTTAGTAGCACTTAATCATTAACTGATTTAGAGATTAACAGATTTGAAGATACTGAGATTCACACTAACTTACTATAAGGTATCTCAAATCAATACATATATATGTGAGCAAAAGCACAGACCTCAAATTAGAACATATATTTATATATATGTAAAAACAAAACATATAAGCATGTGCACACACATCCCCCTCTCCAATTGCTAGAGTTGGGAGTTTCTTAATAGCAGGTGACTCTAACAAGCTGAAAGGCACCTCTTTTAAGTACTACACATGCACGGATGGATGGAAGAACATCCAGATCCATAAAGCTACTGTGTATCTCACAAACATGCAGGTGGAGAGGCGGATTGAAGAGAAGCTAGCCTACAGTCAAAATTTCCCTTTCTTGAATTTAGGATAAATGCTCACGATGCATTGGCATTCCTCAACAGGTAGTAGTTAAGGCCCAAGAAGGATTGTCTTGCACTGGCCTTGAGGTGTCAGGCTGAGTGGCGTCACAACCCAGGGTTGATACTGGCCACAGCCCACTGTGATCCAAAAGAGCACAAAGGGTCTTCACTAAAATCGCTACTTAAAATATCCAAGATAATTGACTTTCTTCAGGTACTTTTCCACTCTGGCCCAGCTTGGACAATGGAAACTGATACTTTCCACCAGTTATACAAGCCCAGGACTTGCTAGGACTTGGGGTCCTGGTATCTCTCCCCTTTTTGGCCATGATCCATATGTTGTCAGAAGTGATGGATTTTAGTTATTGTTTTCAAATGCTAGGAGCCATGGGGACCATGTACACTAAGGGGTTGCCACAGTGTTCTAGTCCGTTACTCTCCACCTTTTCTTTCTTTCATGTTAGACCATTATGTATCCTTCTGGTCCATTGAATGGACCTATGTGGCCCAGGTGTGGAGCACCAAATACCAAGAGGCCTAAAGCAGGGAGGGAGGGAGTCACACCACCACACCTGCAGAGCTTCACAGCTCAGATGGTAGTAGCGGCTTCATAACAATTTTCAAAAAGTCAATGCAACCTCAAAGTTATGGATGGATAAGCTTTCTTCTTATGTTTCATGTACTTAAGTTCTTCCCATGCTGAATGAGAGATATCTTTGAAAGGCTAAGCTTATGGCCATGTTTCTTTTGTGTGTAATGTTTTCTGCTTAGCATGACTATGTCTGCAGGCAGACTGAACCCCCCAACTTTACCAGCAGAACAAAAATGGAACCATAAGCTATTGATGATGGGAGTTTACTTTCACTTTTGTAGACCATGTATGGATATCACTCGATGAAGTGGAACTTAGAGTCAGCCTCACAAAATATAAGATAATGTATAGGAAGGTCATGCATGTGGGTGCCTTCTGGGAAGGGGACCACTGACAACTGGACATCAAAGTTCGCACTCCATCAGAAGCCTGTAGTTGTGTATAGAATGCGGTGTCCAAATAGATGCTTCATATTGCTGACAACTGCTCCTGACATGGATAGCAATAAGCACTTCATCCTCTACCAGAGAATGCAAAGGCTTTCATTACACAGAGAAAGTTCTGGCTGATTCTTGGGAAGGTTTCCCTTGAGAAGCATGCTTTTTCAGGGATTGGTTCCTGAACAAGATCTGGTGTGAAAAACTTGAATGGAAAACAGATAATGCACGGGTTCCTGGCTTATGTGACCCAAGAAAGGAGAAACAAATAGATAAGAAAATACACCTCCTTACTTAAACCCAAATCTGGAACACATGATGGCTCATGGCCTTCTGGAGAAGGCTTTTACAATTCAAAAGGTAAGTCAGGAGGATGAGGATGAATGTATCAATACAAAATTATTGAGGTCGAATTGGCAGAAATACATGACTGACAGGAGCAAAGAGAGATTAGTCCTCTTCCATATGTATTGTGTATGAATTTGGTTTTGTGCCTTGAAACGACTGCCTGTTCTCTGAGCCAGTCCTCTTGGTAGTTAGCCTAGTTAGCCTGTACCTTGTCTACGTATGACATTCACCCTCCTTGATTTTGGTGATGTAAATCACTTTGACAGCAGGACCTTCACAGATATCTAGTCATTAGATGAAGTGTAATCTCTCCATGATCTCTCTATGAAATTCTGAAGGCCTCATTCATATAGAAAAGACATCTCTGTCTGATAGATGTGAGAAGTTTGGGACACCGTTTTTGAAACCGTGCAGATCCAATAGGTGAGGATAGACCCTGTTGTCCCTTAGTTTTTCTGTATCCCCTTTTACTAGGAGCTATACAGGTGTAAAAGGGAGGTCCCTAAAGCTTATGTCTAGCGAAGCATCTCTGATCCTTCTACAAGAGAGGAACCCATGTCATGGTATGCCACTGTCATATGACACCATAGTCAAGAGAAAGTTAAACAATCTCTCTGAAGAAGCCTTGCTTTAGAAGCTGTCTCAAAGCAGTCAGGTGAGACAGCACCACTGATTTTCATTAAGAATAACCTCGGTTCTGAGAAGCATGCAGGTTTTGTGCAACTAGGCTGCCCAGGACTCTGGACACAGGCTGGCTGAGTCCATGCTGCTCCCTCAAGCAGAGGGCACAGGTAGCACAGAGGTAACCTGTGGGCTGTAGGGGAGGAATATTTACTAAAGGAAACTGAGCAAGGAGTTGGTGTTGCAGAAAGAAGGGTTCAAGCTGACTTCATAGGCAGAGCAGATGACTTTTTTAACAAAGGAAACACCTACCACCACAACCACTAAAACCCTTTGAAATCTTTATCTATATTATATCTATATCACATATCTATATTATTTCTTTGGAACTTAGTCCTGAATCTCCTTTTGATTTTCTAGCCCCTGATTTGTCTCAAGCCCTTGTTGCTAAAACTAGGAATAGAATAGTTTCAGTAACCTGAAGGAGGAGAGCATAATGTTCACACACACCCCTCTTTTTTTGTTTTCCAACTGTGCAAACTGCAGCCCTGCTTTATCATGACCATGTAAATACAGTTGGTTGGCATGTTTTCTCATGAACAAAGTGTACAGATAAGTTTGTGTTGCTTAATGTGGACACTTTGTTATGCCTACCAAAAGCATCCTATAAATTGGAGCAAATTTTCCCAAATAATTAGAAAAGTCACAGAAAAGTATGCAGTGTTCCTGATCTTTTTTCCCTGTCAGTCTGCTAACAAGGAAGCAGAAATAACACAATGCACAGAAGTAGCAATAAGATTTGCACATAAACATGGGCAAGTCCTAAACCTCTAAATTAGTCTAAAACTGTTCCAGGTCACAACATAAACCTCTGTAGCTCGCTTAAAACATGATTACAGATCTGGTCCTCCTGGAATATTGGATGAGCACTCAGAACCAAGGCCATGGCAGCTACAGAGAAAATCTGGTTATATTGGGGCAATCCCCAAAGTTCAAGTGTATACAAAGTTTATTCCACTGTCATCTTTCTTTACACAACTACCAGTGACAGACTACACTACCAGAGATGTGCTGATGTCTGCTTTCATCTATTAATTTCAAGTTGAATTTGGAGATGCAAGTGCACCCAAGTAATATCTTCTTGCTGAGATGTGGAAAACTTCTGATGCAGAAAAATTGCTTAGTATTCACTCTTATTAGATTTCAAAGGTAAAGATGAAGTGGGAATTCAGGAACACCTACTGGAGTTGTATTTCATCTGACTGCATTTATTTGTCATCAATGACACAGGAGAATGCATATTAAAGAAAACAAGTATGTGTAAAAAGAAAAAAAGTGCAAAGAAAATCCGTGATCAGCTAGAATCATTACAATTTGATTTCACCAATATTCATGTTTTGTTATTCTTCTAAAAAAGTCCAGTCTGTAGAAGACTAGGCATTGCTGCTGATGAATATATTTACTTTTGAATTCTATTTCTCTCTTTCTTATGAGGTGTTCCTTGAACTTACTGGTATGATTTAATTGCCATTGATTTAGTGACACGGGCAATAAAATATTGTTTATAGCTAAATTGTGGGTCCTTCTGATTCACTGGCTTTCATTGTCATTCTGCCAATTCTTCTCAGGCAACACAGACAGGGAAACTTTGTTGGCTTTAAAGAGTTTAGCACTGCGTGGAGGACTTCAGTGATCCAACCTGTACTGTGGTTAGAGGTAGACTGAGAGGCAGAGAGTGTGAAGTATCATGGAAATATTTATACATTCTTTGTAGGATCTGTTCACAGCACTTCTGCATGATTTCTTGCCGTATTCTGCCCTTTGCCCTCTTGTTACTTGTTGTGCATACTTATGTACAGCAATACAGAAATACGATACAGATTTTTCTAAGAGCCCTGAGCCAAGAGCTGATGGTCTGTAAAAGTCATATGAGGAGGGGAGAAAGATATCAGGAGCAGGCTGACGTCTATACTCTCATTAGCGATTAAACATTAATAGGAAATGCATGCAGATGCCACCATTTTCTCATCAGAAGAGCCTGGGAATGGAAGAAGTAGCCATGCTGCACTGCAATGGGGAGGTGTATCCTGAGAATTTTCTTCCTCAGTAGCCTGGGAACATAAATTATTCCTGTAGGGAATACACTGGATTGCTATGCCTTAAAATGAAGGATTTGGCTGTGGGGAGGTGAGGGGTCCAAGATGGCAATGTTTGCATCACCCCATCCAACTGGGGAATCAGCCAGGCCAACCAGAGCTGCCACAATTGTTCCTCAGCTGATTCACAAGATGAGTTCCAGAAGGCCAACCACCTCAAGGGTGTGAATGGCTGTGATGGATCCTCTTGCTCCCCTCCAGGGTTACCCACATGCTCAACTGCCTCTCAGAAATCCCTGTACACCAGGACACACAGCATGGGGAATAAACAGGAAGAACTAGAGCTCCGTGTGCGGTCATGGGATCCATGATCTCACTGCAGTTACAGACACATGGTGGGATAGCTCACATGACTGGAACGCTGTCAGGGATAGCTATGTACTTCTTAGAAAAGACAGGCCATCAGGGTGAAGTGATGGAGTTGCTCTTTATGTGAGAGAGCAACTGGAACGTATCGAGCTCTGCCAAGGGGTGGATGATGAAAGTGTTGAGAGTTTATGGGTAAGAACTAAGGGGCAGGCTAATATGGGTGACACTCTTCTGGGTGTTTACTACAGACCACTGGATCAGGAAGAAAAAGTCGATGAGGCTGTCTACAGACAGCAGGAAATAGCCTCACAATCACAGGCTCTGGTTCTCATGGGGGACTTCAACTACTCTGACATTTGGTGCAAAGACAACACAGCCTGGCACACACAGTCCGGGAGGTTTCTGCAGAGCATTGATGATCCCTTCTTGAGACAGGTGCTGGAGGAAATAATGAGGAGAGGTGTGCTGCTTGACCTTGTGCTGACAAACAAAAAAGGACTAGTTGGGGATGTGAAGGCTGGGGGTAGCCTTGGATGCAGTGACCACAAGATGGTGAAGTTCAGGATCCTGAGTAAAAGAAGCAGGGCAAAAAGTAGGATTACAAACCTGGATTTCAGGAGAGCTGACTTTGGCCTCTTCAAAGACCTACTTGGAGGAATCCCATGGGCTAAGGCTCTAGAAGGAAGCAGAGTGCAAGAGGTTAATATTATAGCGCCACTCGGTGCATCTCTAGGAGCAAGAAATCAAGCAAAGGAGGCAGGAGACCTGCATGGATGAGTAAGGAGCTCCTGGAAAAACTCAGATGGAAGAAGGAAGTTTACAGAAGGTGGAAAAAGGGCCTGGCCACCTGGGAGAAGTATAGGAGCATTGCCAGAGTATGCAGGAATGCAATGAAGAAGGCTAGGGCATACTTGGAATTAAACCTGGAAGGGATGTCAAGGGCTTCTTCAAGTACATCAGTAGAAAAAGGTGGACTAAGGAAAATGTGGACCCACTGCTGAATGAGGTGGGTACCGTGGTGACAGAGGTGACAGAGCAGGCGGAGATGCTGAATGCTGCTATTGCTTCAGTCTTTACTGCTAAGACCAACCCTTAGGAATTCCAGACCCTGGAGGTAAGAGAGAGTCCAGAGAAAGGAAGACTTTCCCTTGGTCGAGGATGATCAGATTAGCGGTCATTTAGGAAAATTCACTGCCCACAAATCCATGGGCCCCAAGGGGATGTATCCGCGAGTGCCCAGGCTGCTGGCTGTGGAGATGTTATTGCAAATATTCCATTATCTTTGGAAGGTCATGCGGAAGAAAAGAGGTGCCTGAGGACTGGAGGAAAGCCAATGTCACGCCAGTCTTCTAAAAGGGCAAGAAGGAGGATCTGGGAAACTACAGGCCAGTCAGCTTCACCTGCATCTTTGGAAAGGTGATGGAACAGATGTCACCTCGAAGCATGTGGAAGAAAAGAAGGTTTTGGGGAGTGATCAACATGGATTCACCAATGGGAAATCATGCTTTACAAGGTTGGAAGGGGCCTTAAAGATCATCCATTTCCAACCCCACTGCCATGGGCAGGGACACCTCCCACTAGACCACGTTGTTTAAAGTCCTGTACAGCCTGACCTTGAACACCTCCAGGGATGGGGTCAAGGGATCCATAGCTTCTCTGGGTAACTTTGTCCAATGTCTCACCATCCTCACAGTGAAAAATTCTTCCTAATATCTAATATAAATCTGGCCTCTTCCAGTTAGAAGCCATTACCCCTTGTCCTATCGCTACATGCCCTTGTAAGAAGTCCCTCTCCAGCTATCTTACAGGAGCTATCTTCAAGTACCAGAAAGCTGCTATAAGGTCTCCCAGAGAGACCTCCCAGGCAACAAAGATGATTAGGGGACTAGAACATCTCTGTTATGAGGAAAGGCTGAGAGACCCGGGTCTGTTTAGCCTGCAGAAAACTGAGAGCGTATCTCATCAATGCTTGTAAATGTCTAACGAGTGGGTGTCAAGAGGATGGGACAAGACTCTTTTCATTGGTTCCTAGCAACAGGACAAGCAGCAATAGGCACAAACTGGAACATAGGAAGTTCCACCCAAAAAAGACTAAAAAATTGTTTACTTTGAGAGTGCCAGAGCACTGGAACAGGCTGCCCAGAGAGGCTGTGGCCTCTCTTTCTCTGGAGACATTCAAAGCCTGCCTGGATGCATTCCTGCCAAACCTGCTGGGGGTGAACTTGCTTTGGCAGGGTAGTTGGACTAGATGATCTCCAGAGATCCCTACCAAGCCCTACCATTCTGACCATTCATTCTGTCGTTTTCTGTCATTCCAAGATTTATCCAAAAGTCCAGTTGTTAGTGGACAAAAAAAAAAAAAAAAAAAAGGGAAGATGGAGATGACAGCACGTTCCAGTGATGCTAGAAATAAAGATGTGGGGACAACTACAGGTTGTGGTTATCAGCTGAAGACTGAAATCCAAGTTTAATCTCCCTGAGTGACTTTTTGGCCTTGAAGAAAAGCTTGTGCAAAAGGTAATATATGATATGACATTCTTATTATACTTATGTAATAAGTGTGTAATTGCTTATTAAATTTCAAAATGCTTCTATTGCAGCTGGCTTTACTAGATTTCAGAAAAGGCTTTCCTTCACCTCTCTTATATTTATTTCACTGAGGAGCTTCCATTTATTTCTGTAATTTAATTATTCTAATCAGGAACATTTTTAAAAGCCACTGGTTCAGCTGGAGAAAAGGAACTGAAGAGGGTTTCCAGCTCCCGTTGAGAAGAGGTTTTACATTCAGGTAGTTTCTATGTGCTTACTCCTTTTGTTCACCTATTCCTCAAAGCTAGGTTGGAGCAAAATCACTTACTTAATTGCAGTCATTACAGTCACAAACCTAACTACAATCATTAATTGAAGACCACATCCTTCCAAGATCACCTCTGTCTTCCACCTATGGGATCAGGGAAGATCATGATGAATACGGTATGAGAAATAATTAGGGAAACTCTTCTGAGTAAGTTTCCTTAATGCTCAGGCCAGCAGCAACGGGAAATGTTCTATTTTATTCTTTTACCATGACTTGGGTACTTTATTGCAGATTTGTCACCATATGCAGTACATGCTGTCCATCATGCAAAACTCCTGTATCATGTCCGTGTGCGTAAAATGAGCAGAGCATCCAACACAAGCATGGACAGTTAGAAATACTCTCCACACTGATTTATTCCAAATTTACTCTTCCAAATTTACACAAGAGGAAGTTTTTTTATGGCTGCTTCATTGCTGCTTGCTCACTATAGGAACTTACATTATATAAAAGTTTACCTAGCAACAACTTCATTACTTGCTTGCATCTTCCTGGAAAAATGTTAACAATACAGAGAAAGGAAGTAGACTGGATACAAAACATGCTGAGTGTTTTGAGAAGAGGCCTTGTGAGGAGTAGCTAACATTTTCTTGTTGAAAATGCTGCCATTTAGGAACAAGTTGTTGATCTGCTGTGTTATTTTTGGTTGCCTTTGAGCTATTTTTATTTGGACTGTTTAATTGTGTACATCAGAGATATGAGGTGCTCAAGATGTTTTAAACACTAAGGGGTCTTTCTGTTCCCTAGGTACAGAGAGGCATTCAAAGGTCAAGAAGTGTCTCATACTGATATGAGTCCATATCTGAGCATGAACCATTTGAAAGGATATTTATAATTGCATGATATCTGCAAATCATGCATTGACTAGGCAGTGTATGATTAGATTTCATATATACTGTGTACACGAAGCTACATATTATCATATACATCACAGAATCATGGAAACACAGAATGGTTGAAAGTGGGAAGGGATCTCTGGAGGTCATCTTGTCCAACCCTCCTGCTCAAACAGGGCCACCCAGAGCCAGTTACCCGGGACTGTGTCCAGATGGTATGTGAATATCTCCAAGGATGGAGATTCTACAGTCTCCCTGCTCCAGTGCTTGGTTACTCTCACAGTGCAAAAGCATTTCCTCATGCTCAAGGGAACCGCCCATGTTTCAGTTTGTACTCATTGCCTCTGGTTGTGTCATGGGGCATGACTGAAAGGAGCCTGTATCTGTCCTCTCTGCATCCTCCCTTCAGGTTTTATATACATTCACAAGATCCTCCTGAGCCTTCTCTTCTCCAGGCAGATGAATGAACCACCGGCAGATGAATGAATGTGATCATGGAGGTAAGAGATGTCTTCCATTAGTTAAGCCTGATCCAGATGTAAGATTTTTCTACATTGCCTCAACAAGAGACTCCTTTGCACACTCTGTAGTAGAAGGAAATTAATGCAAAACTTCTTAGTCCTTTCCTACTGGGATAAGCCCCAACTACTCTCAGGAAAGCATTTGCAGCATGGATAGACTACCCCAAGCATCCATAGCCTTCCCAACAGATGACAGAGGCAAGTTTGACTTCAGTTCTGGAGTTCTGAATAAATTACAGTCTTTGCATAATGCCTGCTATGGGAAGGGGTGACAAAACCCAGATACAGTGGAGAGACAGCACGCCCCACACTGCAGTTGCCCTGTTTCCATGACAAAGAATGAATCCAAGAATTCACAAACTAAGAGTCCGCTAGAAAGAAAAAGTGACCTTTTCTCATTTCCTTCCCTCACAGACTTCCAGAATCACAGAATATTCATGGTTGGAAGGGACCTTTGAGATCATTCAGTCCAACCACAAAAGAAAAAAAAAAAAAAAAAAAAAAAACATCCCAAACCAACACACACATACACCACACCCACCCACAGACAGACAAAAAACAACAATCCCAGGCATTAGAGCATGCCCTGAAGTGCCACATCTACACGTTTCTTAAATACTTCCAGGGATGGTGACTCCACCACCTCCCTGGGCAGGCTGTTCCAGTGCCTGACCGTTCTCTCAGTAAAGTAATTCTTCCTAATATCTAATCTAAACCTCCCCTGCCGCAACTTCAGACCATGTCCTCTGGTCCTGTCATCATTCACTTGACAGAACAGGCCAACACCTATCTCCTACACCCTCCTTTCAGGTAGTTGTAGAGGGCAATGAGGTCCCCCCTCAGCCTCTTCTTCTCCAAACTAAACATGCCCAGTTCCCTCAGCCTCTCCTCACGTCTTGTGCTCTAGACTCCTCACCAGCTTGGTGGCTCTCCTCTGGACACACTCCAGCAGCTCCATGTCCTTCCTGTAGTGAAGGGCCCAGAACTGAACAGTACTCGAGGTGAGGCCTCACCAGTGCCATGAATGTGGGACCCCAAAAGATAATCTTGCTTTATTTCTTTTTATTGTTAACCTATAAGTGTAATTTTCATATAGATGCCTCAAATGAACCAATTAATTTGTAGCAGCTTAATGAATGCATTAAATTGTCTGAACTCTCAAAGGACATCACACTAAGATGTTTTATGTGGTCTCAGTAACCTGAAGGATTGATTTAATCATTGTACTAGAGAACAATTGCTTCATCCCCTCATCCTCTTTTTGTTTTCCTTTCCACCTTTGTGGCACTTGATACCTTATAGCATCTGATGGTACTTAGTAGGGATACTATGTACAGTTAGAAACTGACCTCTGCACGCAAGACCTACCACACTTCTAAAATCAAATTTAAGTCAGACCATTTTTCAGCAGGATGGTGGTAGAGTTTATAGTAATTTTCTGCTCAGAACTAAATCTGAATCCTCAGATTTTATATGGTCTGGCTGTTTCCTAATGAAGATTGAGTTATTGAGCCTTATGGTCATTTAAAAATATGCTGCTGTCCATCTTCCGTCTGCACCACAAATTGAAATGCCTGCCATTCATGAGTGAAATTGTATAGATTTATTTACATATAAAGCAAATGCAAAGCTGGAGAAAACAGAAAAGGGAAGGGAAGGGAAGGGAAGGGAAGGGAAGGGAAGGCAAGGCAAGGCAAGGCAAGGCAAGGCAAGGCAAGGCAAGGCAAGGCAAGGCAAAATGGATTACAGGATTACAGCACATCACACATTATTTTTGTTCTGGTTATAGTTCCTTTTCAGAGTGGGCTTTTCACCAGGGGGATATAACTTACGTGATGAGAATCACTTGTTTACCACCAGCATCCTGTAAAAAGCACATAGGAGGACTATGTGCTACTAGTTTCAAAGATGTTCTACAGCAGCAATGCCTGAGAAAGACTTTATAAGACCTTTGATTCACAAACATTCTTTTGACTGTGGCTTTCTGCATATGGCCCCTGGCTGCTTGGTTTCACAGTCCATGTAAGAGTTTTCACTTAAAGCCAGAGCTCTAACTACTCAGAGCCAATTGCTAGCATCATACTGTGATGGGAAGTATTCTTTACCTCTCTTCACAAATATGGAGGACATTTAGCTCAAGGCACAGCCTGCAGTCCAAATTTCCAAAGGTTAAAAAGTCAAGTTACCCAACTAAAAACATTTTTTGGATGCAAAAGCAAAAGTGGCTGATTTTTCATAGGCAATGTGTAGTCAGAGAAGCCATCAGCTGAATCTCTGACTGATTCTTAAGCTGTCAAATGGTTCCTCCAGAATGTTCCCAAGAGAAAATTTTTCTGGACCATTTCAGTATTAATTTCCATGTCTACCTCATGTTTGTGACTCTTGGGCTAGCTTGCACCTAGCACTGTGGGCTCTTTCCTAAGCAGATACAGCTTGGGACGTGGTAAAAGGAGTGTGCCTTCTCACCAGTGCCAGACAGTGTGCTTGTTCCTGTGCAGCTCTCACCACAGGACAAGTGAACTTGGTCCTTTTCCTAGACCTGGTGCATGCTAGATGCCTGGGTTATTTGGGTAAGGACCAATGACATCTGATTGTATTATGAACCTTTGTTATAGTTACTCAGGTTTCTAGCTTCAGTCATGCTGGAGTGTAAAATCTTTTCGTAGGAAGAACAATAGGTCTGTATGATACCACCATTCTCATTTTCTAGACCACTTCATTGCCTTCACAGGCTGTACAGCAAAAGCAGATGGCTCAAAAGATGATCTGTGTAAAAGTTCTCCTCACTGGTTCCCCATTTTTAGCAATAACTCCCAGAAGTATTTGGAATGCAGTCCCTTTCAGTACCAAGCATGGTTCCATAACCTCACCCTGGATGACCACCTGAAATAATGCAAGGCATTTATGATACCAGAGAAAGGATATGGTGAACCTCAGCTTAACTTGTGAAGCTGTTTGAGAAATGCCTATTGGAGACATGAGTAGTCATAAAAACTTCTCTCACTTGAATTAAAGACAGAAGTCATTTGAAAGAAAAGATACGTGTGTCATGACAAGGTAAATAATAATTTTTATCTTCAGAAAAAAGAACATATTTATCTTACAGAAGAAAACTCAGTGAATGAGACAAGACAAATTTTTGTATCCTAAGTCAGTAACTTTTATGCCATTGAAAGTAGGAGGCAGGAAATGAAGGAAAATCATTTCAGTCAGTCTCACCTCTGTGCCTGGCAAGATCATGGAGCAGATCCTCCTGAAAACTAGATGGGAGAAGACAGAAGGAATTTGGAGCTCAGCCCTTGGAATGGGGCCTCTGTGCGTCTGTGATGTGTAACAGATATCCCCTGCCAGGCTTCTGTGCCGGAGGAAAAGCCAGTTTCAGTACTATCATCTGGGGACTTCAGAAACTACCTGTCCATCTAGATATTTACTTCTGTTGGCTGTGAAATGCTCTAAACAAGGCAGCAGGTTCCAGCAAGAGTATGTCCCAGGGTCCTGATCCCCTCATGGGGCTGGCCATGCTGATCAGTGTCTGGCATTTGCCCTCCAACCTACCCATTGAGGTTTCTTCTCTGGGGAAGCTCGTGTACCTAAGCTCTCAAAAGTCTTCAGCCTGGCTCACCACTTCTCAGCTTTTGTTAATATAATAAAATTCTGACATTACTTGTGCTCCAATGTGTGCTCAAAACATACCCAGAACCTTTAATTCCTAACCAAAAAGCTTAAAAACTTTTCTGCGTTAAAAACAAACCAAAAATATCATCCTTTTCCATAAATCCAGGAGGTGGAACTTTCAGGAAAACCTGAAATCTCAGGAAATAATCTATACAATCACAGAGAGAGAACTCCTCAATCTCATGCATACGAGGGAATGGATGACCTGTACTTATTTTTGGTAGTTTCAAGTACAAACTTGGAAGATTCTTCATTTTTATAGCCTACCATAAAAATGCATATTTCTTGGGTGTTCTCTCATATGTTTTGTTTTTTGTTTTTTTTTTTAACTCTAGTGTTAAATCAAAATTTAAAATCATATTTTAAGATCAGAATTAAATAGCATAGTAAAATTTGTTCTCAAAGGATGTGAACATGAAACAGAAGTACTAAAGATGTTAGGTCATTGCAGGAAATTTGTGAGATAAATTCAGATATCAATAATGAGTTTCCATCTCCTGGTCTGACTATGTGTCCATTGACATCAGAGAGAGGAGAACAAAGCCGGTAATTCCAATTTACAATAAGAGCCATAGATCAGAAAGGAAGCACTTCATACTTCTGATGAAATATTCTTGCACAAAGGCAAGAATTGTTACTGGGCTTATCCAATAGCTTTTAGTGTATCTTTGTGGGACACTTGCATTAAATTCCCCACTAAAATACTTATAAAAGTCAAGAGCTATTAAACTGGGGGGTGGGAAGAAGTACTAAAACGCAGGACTGAATTTATGTAATAAACTTGCTTTGAACAGGATCCACTCAACTCAGTTGTGGAAGGAAAAAAGCCAGAAAGCATTTGAAAACAGTCCCAGCTCTTTACTCTTCAATTCATCTGACACCGGTTAATCAGGGACAGCTTCCCTTACTTATGACCCAAATATCTTTAAATTAATATGTTGGTTCTATTTAAATTCTTATACTACATTTCACACTGATTTGACGTTAAGGCAATGATCTTGAAAAGGGTGTGTAGGGATTTTTTGTTGTTGTCGCAAGTCTATTTTATTAGCATGGACAAAGATACTGGGACCAGTTCATAGCATCATTCTCTACAATCTGTGGGTTTATAGACTTCTTATATAAATAGAATATAAGGGTGTTTTTTTTTTAACGTAAAATCCTTGTCAGTGTCAGGGTCTTGTATCACAAATGTCCTTAAAAACTCATGCTCCAAAATTTACATTTCTGTGCCTTGGTAATTGTAAATCAAAATGGAGACCAAACACAATTAGTTTGCAATTGTCTGTTCTATCCTAAGTGGTGTCAGTGTGTTTATGCCACATAGCTGTGTTACAATCTGATCTTGAAATGTCGTTTTTCAAAACAGGAAAATCACCTCTTTAAAGTATCTTTATGTTGACCAGCAAATTGGAATGAGCTTATATAAAATCTGCTTAACACTTGTTATTTTCCCCAGGTTACAGTCCAAGCAATCATGCTAAAATTCAGCCTGTTCAATCTGCCAAATTACAAAATTTCCAGCCAGGTCTCTGGGGCATCTCTGTGCTTTCATCTAGGCACAGATACAAGGTAGTTCTCATGCACAGACTGTCCTGTCACCAAGGTTGTCTATGAATGCCAGATATGGCTCAGGACAGAAGGGAAGCAGAGGGTTTGCACGGGGAGCTGCTCTCTGGGCATTAGCAGGCACACCTACCTCAGTGAACAGCCTAAGTTTGCTTGCCCTTGAACATACTTTGAGGCAAGGCTGTGGGCGGAAAAATAGACTAAAAATACGATGTTAATCTCAGGGCATCTGACACCTGCCTGAGGATATTGGCTAATGTTACAATTTAGGATGGTTCTCCCCTCTACTCTTGAAAGTTGCAATTAAGTGAGATAACTGAGCTGAGCCAGCAGCTTACTGCTTCTGAGCAAAAGGCTCCGATTAGCTGAAGACCTTGTCTTATCTCTGTCAATAAAAGCAGTGAAAACTAGAGGATATTTCTTTGAAATTTATCTTGGGTTTCCTTGTCATGGTTTAACCCTAACCAGTAACCAGGACCATACAACCATTCACTCACACTCCCCACCCCAGTGGGACAGGGGAGGAGAATCGGGAAAAAAGGAAACCTCATGAGGAGAGATAAAGACAGTTTAATAGAACAGTAATGGAAGAGAAGATAATAAAAAAATTAATGATACAAGAATATACAAAATGAGGGATGCAATACTATTGTTGTCACCACCTGATGATCAATTGCCCAGCCCATCCCGAGCAGCAATCACGGATTCCTGCTCCCCAGCTTACTCCCATTTATATACTGAGCATGATGTCTGTGATATGAAATATTCCTTTGGAACCTTGTCCTGTCTATGCTCCCTCTCAGCTTCTATGGGGAGCTGAAAAAGTCCTTGACTTAATATAAACATTACTTAGCAACTACTAAAACAAGGTATCTTACCAACATTATTCTCACACTAGGTCCAAAACAAAGCAGTGACTAGGAAGGAAATCCCAGCTGAAACCAGAACATTCTTTCATTCATGCTGTCATTATGTGTATGTTTAGTATGCTGGCCTTGAAGGTGATGCTGGTGAGTACAGGCTCGGTGGAGGAGATAGCAGCTTTCCTGTGTGGAGCAGCACTTTTAGTGTTTGCCATTGTGAGAAACACCAACTCACATCTTAGAATTTAAAGAGGACAAAGTCACCGAAGCAAAGGTTAAAAAAATAATAATTTATTAATACGAAACAGCGCTGAATCGGGTGCACCAAAAATAGATGCACGATGATCTTTTATCTTTCAGGTATTTTATACCTTTATCCCGGCCGCTTGAGTTTCTGTCTCCCTTCTCATTGGCTGAGAAGTTGGAGCTCACATTCTTCCCGACCGCTTGACCTATTACAGGTTTATTTTGCACTTTTTCCCATATAAGGCACACATACACCTATTCTACGAAATCATTATTCTAAACACGCCTTTGATTAGTTGATTATGCTACACGTTATTTCACAGTCTTTGTTACCATTTACTTGGCAGATTTACCAGACGGGTTTCTTTGGCCTTATTGATACTCCCCTATCCTCTGGGTTGCTGTGTGGAAGGCGGTGTTGCGGTCTGTTTCTCTTCCCCTAGATAACGCTCTGCGAACAAGGATCCCTTGACAGACCAAGGGCATTTTTGGGGATTAATTGGATACAATTTATTAGACTCTACTATTACTAAGGCTTCTTTGTTAGTACTATCACACTAACAATGATACATCAATTAGCTGAAGCAAAACTTAGCTTATTTCCCACACCATGCTTCTTAAAGCAAATAAATCTTCTCCATTAATTTATTAACATGCTGCTAGTTAATACACACACACCTCCAGTGATCAGTATGTCTGTTAATGCAGCATTAGCAGTTCAACAAGTCAGCCTGGGGTTTCTGCACAAGCATGAAGCCTGCAGGATGCTTCCCACAGGCTGTGTGCAGGTGACAGCGTGTGGGTATCCAGGCTGGTAACCCAGCCTGATGAAACCTTTGCTCTGCTCTGAGCATGCAGTGCCTACAGCCCCAGTTCCCAGAGACTGTTGGGAAACGCGGTCCTCAAAATTTGGTTTCTCCAGTGGGCTTTCTACAGTCTGCAATGGAACTGGAACTCCACTCCCGCCTGTCCCGCCAAACTTTCTTGGTTTGTTTTTTTATTGTGTGTCTACGCTCTTCCCTCTCAGGGACACAACCCTCCTTCTGTGTAATCCCCCAGTTATTAGAAATCTCATCCAGCAAATGCAAAATGGAAGTCTGTATTTTAATCCTCTTTTTCCATCAGTCCATGGTGCTCCTGTTGATGGAAGGACACTGTATACTAAGGGACAGAAGATTAGTGGGAGAACGTGCATGAGGGTCCCCAGCCCATGCCTCTCACCCCACTTGAACACTGGCCGCGTATCAGCAGGGAAGCCTCGGTTCTAGTCTTGTTGCCAGCAAGTCTTCCTTGCAAAACAAGGTTGTACTAAGACTGAATGAGTTTTCAAGTTAGATTTAACAGAAAATAATATGCCACAATTGTACACACAGAGAAATAACTTTAGGGTTAAAATAAGCCCAGGCAGTAAACCAGTTTTAGTCAGGAAATCCAGTTTTCTGGATGTGCCAATTTCAAGACAGTAGGAAGAGTCTGAGACTCTCTTTCACACTCATTGTTGGATGCTTTTTGTCGTGGAGTAGTCAACATAGTGGATGTGAGGAACTCTCTTCTGCACCCACATAGCTTTTCTGTTAAATGAAACAATTTTTTTTTTTTTTTTTTTTTTTTTTTTTTTCTGAAACATCAGTTCTGGATTTAGGGACCTAGTTTGTGGGATGAGTGCTTAGCTTTATAGCATTGACAGCCTTTTGACAATTTGGTTGCTGAGTCCATATATATGAAACGTAGCTAATAATTCAGCAGTTAAAAGGTCTGGCAAGGATAGGGTTACTTCTCCCCAGGACCTAGCAGGGACACAGGTATCCCATCCCATGGGAGCTGTGCCCGGGGGTAGCAGGGAGCTGGCCGGGGAAGGAGAGGGACAGGAGGTCAGGGGGGAGAGGAAGTCACCCCCGGGGCAGCAGGGCAGGCGGGGCATCCTGGGTGCGGTTGGCAAGTGGCGGTATCATAATCGTGGCTGTATATTCCTCTGTCAGTGCTATTGCTGTTTCTTGTTCCCTTTGCCGTTCTGTTAAATTGCCTTTGTCTCAACCCACGAGTTTTTGCCTTTTTCAGTTCTCCCCTCATGGCCGCGGTGGGGGCTCTGGTCTGCGCAAGCAGCTGCCAAGTGGTTCTTTGTTGCCGTCTGAGGCCAAACCACAACAAAAGGGAATAATTTAAAGATTATGGTGTGGTCTTGTATTACTGTGATCCATATAAGAACCACAAATTGTTTTAAGTTCAGGACAGTATTAACAAGATACCTTTTATTCCAGTGAAGACTTAGACATGAAAGAACTGACATAGAAGAAAAGCAAGTAGGCAAGCAGACTATCACAAAGAAATCCCACCACAAAATCCAGCTAAAACATAAACAAAGAAAACCCCAAATTATTACTAGCTTTTATTTCATATGCAGCATATAAACACGGGCAGATCCTTTCTTTACAATCTTGCCACCAATAAATAAAAACACAAGGCAATATTTTAATTTCAAAGTGATTCCAGCATTGCAGTTTGGACTTCGTTTCTCCTAAATAGAGCTTAATGAATATGAATATCTGTCAAAAGAAGGGAGCTTCCAAGGAACGCTTGGAATACGCTCCTGTACATCCATTCCCTAAACTGGCAACAATTAGTCTAAGTAACAGACTGAGAATTTTCTGCCTATGAAAGTATTGCTAACCACCAGTAGCTTGTCCCCAAATTACTTGCTGCAGTTCTGTTACAAACATAACACATCACATGCAGACCTACAGGTAAAGAGATAGTTATCCAACGCAGTGGTAAGGATGGTCTGTAGAAGATGATAACCCAATACTGCTGAGGTTATGTGTAGGGGAGGTCAAATCTCGGGCAGATTTAAATATTAAAAAGGCTGCAGGAGACTGCTCAGTTTCACCCATCGCGTTCCAATGCAAACAAAATAGTGGAAAATGAAACTGTGTGCCCAGGGCATTTTTGTTCCAGTGAGACAAACAATGCAGAACTGAAACCTCTCAGCTGAGGTTTACAGTCTCCTTGTTGCTAGAACTGCACTGCTGGTGGCACCTGATCCGACTACTTCAGGACTACCCCTGGTAAGTCTACATGAGCTAGCAGCTCCAGTTTGACTGTAGTGGAGATGGAGATCAAATTTTGATTCGTGAAAGTATATGATCTTGCAATATGAATGCACAAACTTCCTAGCTTGACAAATCTTCTTTGGGTTGTTTCATTCTTATTCAAAAGCAACCAGCGCAGGCAGCATTGGCACAGATTTCACACAAATCATTTTCTCCGACAGCCAGGCCTGTTAGAGAGAAAAGAGAGTTTCAATGAGATGGCAAGAGAATTTCTTGGAGAGTAGAGCCACATATCAAGGGATTTGGAGACTCCTTTCTGTTACTGTTTTATGAGTTTCAATGTTGCTTGAAGTTATTAGTAGTATAAGTAATAGAAGTATATTATAATAATAATATAATAATAAATAATAAGTATAAGTAAAATTAGTTCTGGCAAAAATCTGGCTAAGGAATGAAATCAAATCTGAATTCATTGGGGAAATAATGGGAACAAAAAAACAATAGGACATCTTGTAGGAGGGTGGCGGGATGTGGCTTGTAGAATCACAACATTAATTATATTGGTAGTATTTCTCCTAAAGTATCCATTATATTTGACATAGACAAATGCAACATAATAATATTAAAAGAAAGCACACTGTAGCAGCAAGTTCAAGATTCGCTATGTGTGTCGTAGAGAATGATCATGCCAAAGATCACCTCATTTACATCTCACACCTCTTTTAGGCTACCTGGAAAATCACCTTCTTCTGCACTGATTAGAGAGACCAATTAGAACTGCTCACCAGTACTGCTATGACTCTGCTTTTCCTGTAAGCCAGAGGAGATTGTGGGCTCTCTCACTTTAAGTCATCTAAGTTAGTGTGCAGCTACTTGGAGGAAGCTTTTTCATGATTACAGCAACCTGACCTGCGCAAGCTACAGCACAGCCCAGCAGAGCAAGAATTTTCCTGCAGGGGTCTCACAGCTAGTGTAGTCCAGCCCTTGTAGGAGAGGTAGTAGAAAGGCAATATGGACTCTTGGGCTGCTTTCGATGTAACAGAACGCTGCTATTTGAATGTTTAAGGTTGAAAAGTGTAATAAAAATGTCAACTATGCAATATGAGCTACATACTCAGCCTCTCAAAAATCATGGATGCATCTCCTCTTTTGCACACAGATTGGAACTCCTCAGGGAGATCTTTTTCATCACATGGAGAATAGCTAGCCACTGAAACTGCCATACGAGGGTTAATATGTCTGTTCTCATCCATAAGTTCCTTTAGCTTCTTCACAGACTCAAGGGAGAATTTCAACTCTCCATCCTATGTAGACAGAACCAGGAAAAAAAAAGGCATCAGGAAGTCAAATCTTAGGAAAATTCATTCCATTTCAACCATGAGCTCTGCCGGAAATCTATACTAGAGGAGAAAGACAGTGTTGAAACAAAGCCTGGATAAAATCAGTGCTGACTGAAGGCAAAATGATCAGCTCTTCAAGGCAAAGACCTGTCAGAGCAGCAGTGAGACCTGGAGGGCTATGTATCACAGCGGACAGAGGCAGAGTTAGTGCATTTCTCACTCCCATTAGAGAGACCCATAAAATCTGTGGTCAAAAGACACTGGCTGGGAATCTTCAGCCTAGAAGAGAGAAGACTGGGCAATGTATGGCAGAGATTTACAAAATCATGAGCTGAACGGAGGTAAATTAGAATTTATTTTGTTCAGTCTTTCTTCTAATTCACCAGCAGAAAACTTCAAGTGTTGGCTGTCATGTGGCAGGCTCTAACCACGCAGAAGGAGTTATTCCTTCACAATGGACATTTTTAAGAGCTGAAATCCCTCCCCCCAAGGTACTATGGCAAGTTTCCTTTAATTTAAATCTCGTCTATACAATTAATGGTATACAAGTTATTGGCAACATAAATATGATACTTCTGACTCAAAGGTCATATCAAAAGCTTCAGGAGGCTGGGATAGTATTCTGGGAAATATTGCTCCATGTTTTAGATTCCTAGACCCTGTATATCTGTTAATGTTTATTCCTTCAGATTCAAGTGAAGGATGATCAAGTAACACTTACTCATTCAAATAAATAAAGTTACTCTGATACAGCATGAGACCAAATATTGTCACTTGCTTCATAGTCTCATGAGCCAAGTGTTGAATAGTGTGAGATGGGAAGAAAGTACTTGGTTTTGGTTCGTTGATGTTTTTTACAGAATCATAGAATTTTGGTGTTAAAGAACTAAAAAAACCCAACCAGAGAAACTCTGGATGTGCATTTACTTAACAAAGTCAAACTCTGTTTTACTTGCAATAGGTTTATGATTTTACTCAGGTTAATTTATCAGTCATGGTTGACTATGAAAAATTAACATTTCCTGTATAAATGCAGTTCTAGATTCAGCTATTGGTCACAAATCTCAAAAGCATAAAACAGAGAACTAAAAGAGGATGGATTTCCACAGGTACAGTTTCAGAGAAAACAGAAAGTAGGAATGAACCCTGAGACATGTATGTCCTGTTGATAAAAAACAACAATTGACCACCACCAACAAAACCACAAAACACAAAAACTCCACCACCTCAGATAAGAAAGATGTATTAGAAAGCTCAACCTGAGCAGCATCTTCCTTCCAAGATGAAAGTGCCTACTGTGTTGCTGAACTAAAAGATTTTATTACAGAAATAGTGCAAAACAGATCAGTCCATCTCTGTAGTTTTTCTGTTTTTACCCCACACCTAGTAAACCATCTTCCTACAATTTCCACCATATTCATGAAGATCTGCGATGAAAAGTGTTGAGATAATGATACTCAGTCTTCAAAAACATGATATGAAGTCAAATGAACTTAACTTCTGCTTTGCAAAATATTTTGTTAAATGGACTTCTGACATATTATGGGAGAGGGAGGGAAGCCTTGGGAAGAACTTCAGAAAACAAGACCATATGACAACTTTGTGCACTGAGTAATTTGTCAGACCTTAGGGACTTCCAATAGTCCAAGTCAAAGGAGTCCAACACACATTCAGAGTACACTGCCCATATATTGGGGGAAATACAGATTTAATGATTAATGAGGTAAGAATTCAAACTACACAGGGCAGAGAAAACTCTGGAGTTGCACTTTCTCCACTTTTACCCAACCTCAAAATGGCCATTCTCATTTAGTTACTTTTTTACACCTCCAATTGAAAAACTGAGGTGTTTTTTTTTTAATTAAGTAGAAGCTACTTCTCCCCTGGAGGGTCTAAATGTTAAAGAATGGTTTGGAAAAAAGCAATAGCTTAAACCTGTCATGTCTGGGTATTTCTGACATCTGAGGGAGAAAAAGAGGATAGGAAAAAAAAAAAAAAGAGGGAGAAAAAGAGGCACAAAGATAGTACCCTATCCCTAGAAATCTACTGCGGCCATATGAAGAGAGTCAATAATTGCTTAAAAAATATTAACTCTCTTTGTACTCTGAGGAAGTTATTTCTGTCACAAACAAACTGAAATCTCCTAAACTGTTTCTAAGGATGAGTGCAGACAGATCCAACACACTCACACTTTCTTAACTGCTTCCAGGTTGCATGTAGCCAAGTGCAGACAAGAGCACAGAAGTACTTTCTTAACTGCTTCCAGGTTGCATGTAGTATCAGTCATAGGTTCTGTGTATTTTGGAAAATTTTATATACCCTCCTCTAATAGCTTATCTACCTATTAATATTTGATTGGATCCAGTTAAGCATTTATTTCACCTTTTTAAACTATGTGATATGTGTGTAGGCTGCAAGAAGCAGGTGAGACAAGACAATTTCTCTTTTGTCACAGGTTGTTTACATCATTCTCTAAAGTTAGAGGTGTCCCCAGCTCTTGCAGCCTCACAACACATGGGATTATGTTCAAAAGAAAACTCTGGAAATGCAACACCTCAGTCAGCAAGGGATTTCAGAGCAGTGATATGGCTGGTGAAGTTAATTAAGCTGCAGCAGCATGTTAGTAATACCTGAAGCATTTTACAGAAAGAAAAGCTGAACCATAGGGAGATGAAGTTGGATATCAAGCCAGAGGAAAGCAAAATTTCAGGTCTATTAGTTTAGTTCAAGATTCCCATCCACATAATATCAGTACTTTGTTGAATTTGTAATACCAACAAATTAAAGAGCTGAAAACTCACCTGAACGTAGACAGCCTGGGAGCTGTGTACCAGTAAGAGGACTGCGAAGAATGTAAAGTAAAGAAAGCCTTTCATAATGCCCGCGAAATCTTGCCTTTCCTAACCTAAATATATTTGTTTTCTGACTTTGGTCTTTCTCTGTCTTTCTTTTATGTCTTTCAGGCTTTCTCTCTTCTTAGCACTCAGACCACCTAGCAGTCAGAGCTCTGTGCTCCCGGTGCCAAACTGGAGCTTTATAAAGACTTCACACAGCATTTGCTTGGTAATCCATTAATCTAAACTCCTTATTGACATATAATAAACCCACAGTGGGCTATCAGTTATCTACTCATTAGCAGAGTAGGCCAGTCACACCCAGGCTGATCCTGGGGTTTACAAGTCTCTCCCACTTTGAGAAACTGGCCATGACACAGGCAGGCAAAACATTCCAGCCTACAATAAATAAATGGTAGAGACTGATCAAATGCAACATCTGAAACTCAGTCTTCATATGGGGAGTGTACTCAGGTTTCTGGCCACTTGCTGCAGAGCTGAGAGAAAGAAAGGAGTTTGGAAGGAGACATAAAAAATAAAAAGGGATCTCTTGCACTGATTGCTGGCCAGTCAGTTCCCTCTTCTGGGGATTCCAGGTACTAATACTGTAGCAATGGACCGAGGCAGATGAACACAGGCTGTGGCTGCATGTGATCAGATATAAAATGTCATCCTGCTGCTGCTTTCTTCAGCACCTAATTAAAATGCACACGTTAAAGGCACAGGGATTGTAACTAAGGATAAAGGCTGCCATAAATCAAACCTATTCTTCTGAGTCTTTTAGTCTTACCCAGAAACATAATAATATTAAACAGATGAAGCATCAACATGCCTCACTCATCCCAGTTCTGCCCATCAAGCTCAGGTCCTTTAAAGTGTAAATGATTTCTGGCATATTGTGGTTTTAGAGTGACAACAGACATTATGTCAAATAATCTTCCTGAAACCAGCAGAACAGAGAGCAACAATCTGCAAGTAAGAAACAGTCTTAAATTTGAGAAATGTTTTATGATGGCAAAGGCTCTAATTATTTCTGGGCTGGCTCTGCCTTGCCCATACCCTGCACTCTGGAGGGGCTTTGCTCTGGTGTCCAGGAGGGTAGGCAGGGGGACATGCACCACTGTTGGGGAATCTGCTTTGCAACCAGCTTCTCCTAACTAATCCCTGCCATGGGTGAGTACCACAACCACCCCTGCTGACAGTGCCCCCCTTGTCCCAGGCATCCCTGGATCCCCACAGAACAGACTTTGCCCCATCACCCAGTCTTCTAGGACCTAATCCCAGCTTCCCACATGTTCAGGGGGCAGGGGGGAACATCAGGGCATGGACACAGCAGAAGCCCCTCATGCCTTGCTCCCAGCCCACCAAGGTAAGCAGACAAATGGCTCCTCTCTGGGGACAATTTCCAATTCCTCTTCCCTCAGCACTTGCCGACAACCTGCCCAGCCCTGGTAGGTGCCCAGGTGAAGGCCCCAAATGTCCCCAGGGACCTGGAAGCCACAGCTCAACCCCCCTCAGCACCTATTCTAGTGCCATTAGAACCCTTTGGGCCTTTGAGGACTGGGCAAAGGGCAGCCAGCATGGCAAACCAGAACCCAGCAAGAGACAAACTCCTTGTGGGGCTTGTGGGAGGTGCTGGAGGGTAGCTGTGGGGCAGTTCTAGGGGCAGCTATGGGGCTGTGGGGGCTGTTTGGTGTGGGGATGGCTTCTCTGTGATGGGGCTGTGTGGGGGCAGTTGCTTTGTGGTGGTGTTTGGGGAGTCTGGGATATGGGCTTAGGTAGAAGCTGTGTTGCAGTGCGGTAAGGTGTGATGGGGAAGATTTGGGAGGGGGGAGCAGGAAGTCATTCTACAGTGGGACAATGTTTGGGGTGGTTTCTGATCTGTGGGGCCAATCCTCAATGGGGCTGTGGGAGGTAAGGAGTTTCAGGTCAGAACTGCAGCTCTGGGGAGACAGACGTGGTGATGGTGAGGGTAGAGGTGGGTGAAGCTGCAGCTTCACAGTGGAGCAGTGGCCACCTCCACCTCAGTACTGCCTGGGGCAGAGCCAAGGCTGTAGGAGTCTGAGGGGGCACCAGCTTTTCCTTGCGGTCCTTGAAATCAACCCTTGCCATAGCTGCTCCTGCAGATGAGGTCCATGACACCTCCATTTCTAGCTCTGTACGTCTCAGCAGCTGGGCATGTCCCAAGACACATGGAGGGCCCCAGCACACAACTAAAGGCAAACCAAAGGTTTCCGTGAGGCACAGAAAGTAATGTGACAGGCTCAGGAAGGCTCCAAAACAAATGCAAAAGGGTACCCTGGGGACCTAAATGCACACAGAGGACTCATGGAGCCCCAAAAGAAGCGTGGAAAGCTCCTTAAGGTGCGCAAAGCTGCACAGAAAGCTCCTGAGTGGGAGCAAACAGCTTTCTGAGTGCCCAAAGGGAATCAGAGGACTGGGAGGGGAAAAAAAACACATAGGGAAGGTGCCCAGGCCTCATCCCAGGAGATGCAATCCAGAGGTTTGTAGCAGGGGATACATGCTACTGTTACCTGCAGGAACTGTACTTACCTCCCACCTAAGATAAACCAGCAGCAGTAGCAGGAAGACATTGGCATTGGCGTTGGTGCAGGGCTCAGCCTGCTGCATCCCCTCTGCTCCTTCCTCCCTGCTCTTGCAGTCACCCCACCGTGTGCAGGTAGTCCTGCCTGGCCAGGGAAGGCTGCCTATCTGCAGGGCTGAGGTAAATCCTCTGACAGCAGGATGGGGATCAAGCCCAGCATCCGTGTGGTGGGTATGACCTTGGCTGGCTGCCAGACCCGCCACCCAGACACTCTCACTCACCCTCCTCAACAAGAAAGGGGGAGATAATAAGATGGAAGAGACAATGGGTTGAGATGAAGATAGAGAGATAGCTTGTCAATTATCATCATGGACAAACCAGACTCAAGTTGGGAAAAGCTAATTTCACTTATTGCCAACTAAAAAAATGGTGAGAAACAAAGACAAAACTAAAACCATTTTCTCCTACTTGCCCTGTTCCCAGGCTCAACTTCACTTTCTTTCTTGAATCTTCTAATTTTTCCCCCCAACCCTGAGTGACAAAGTAGGGTGGGGAATAGGGGGCTGCAGTCAGTTCAGACCACTTCTCTGCTCCTCCTTCCTTCTTACACTTTTCTCTGTGGGGTCCTTTGCCATGGGGTATAGTCCTTAAAGAACAGGTCCATTATGGGTTCTTGCTATGGGCTGCAATTCCTCAAGAACTGCTGCAACGTTGTGACTTTCCATGGGGTAGAGTCCATCAGGAAGGAACTGCTCCAGCATGGGCGCTCCACAGTGTCATGGTTTTGGCCGAATTTACCAAAACCAGATGGCCCTCCTCCCTTCCCCCCCCCCTCAAAAAAAAGAGGAGAGGAAGAGATAATGAGATTTAGAAGTTTAGAATGAACTAAACTACTTTAATGAAGAATTAATATTAAAATAAATTTTAAAAAGTGAAATGGATACAATATATACATAACCGTTATCAAGCTCCCAGGAGGACAGTCATGTCACCGGCAGGCACTGGGGAAGTCCCAGACTGGACTCAGTGACGGATGGGAATGAGGTTCCAGCTCTGGAGTCAGGAACACATGGATCAGGATTAAAGGCAGATGAACAGAAAAAGTCCTCTTCGGACGTCGGCCATCGAAGAAAAAGAGGTGAGTCTTTGAATCCCCCGGCTTTTAGACTGAGCATGGGGCAGATGGGATGGAATACCCCAGTTGGTCAGGTTTGGGTCACCTGCCCTGTCCACTCCTCCCTGCAGATGTGACCCCTCCATATTTTTTCTGTTTCCGACCCTCTAATGGGGCAAATAACAAAATTGGCTGACGTTGGTTGTTATTGCAGTAAGTCTAAGCAAGGGCCTTTCTGCGTACCATTCCTTGGCACAAACATTGGTCTTATCATTTTGAGAACGAGCAGTTTTCTCCACAATCTGCCATTAATTTCAGAGAGTTAGAAGAAGCCTAGCTAAAATGTAAAATTACAGAACAGAAAATTGTTTCTGTTTTACTTCACACTGGGACACACAAGCTGCAGCTTCCTTCAGGCCACATCCACTTGATCTCTTTCTATGACCATGTGACCCGCTTTCTCGATGAGGGGAAGGCTGTGGATGTTGTCTACCTGGACTTTGGTAAGGCTTTTGACACTGTCCCCCACGGCATTCTCCTGGAGAAACTAGTGAATCATGGCATAGACAAGTGTACCCTCCGCTGGATAAAAAACTGGCTGGATGGCCATACCCAGCGAGTTGTGATTAATGGAGCTAGATCTGGTTGGTGGCCGGTGACCAGTGGTGTCCCTCAGGGCTCGGTTCTGGGGCCAGTCTTGTTCAATATCTTTATTGATGATCTGGACAAGGGGATCGAATGCACCCTCAGTAAGTTTGCAGATGACACCAAACTAGGTGGGAGTGTTGATCTGCTTGAGGGTCGGAAGGCTATACAGAGGGATCTGGACAGACTGGATCAATGGGCCAAGGACAACGGGATGAGGTTTAATAAGGCCAAGTGCTGGGTCCTGCATTTTGGTCACAACACCTCCAGGCAACACTACAGACTTGGGGAAGAGTGGCTGGAAAGCTGCCCGGAAGAAAAGGAGCTGGGGGTGTTGGTAGACAGCAGGCTTAACATGAGCCAGCAGTGTGCCCAGGTGGCCAAGA